>NC_058131.1:44207611-44228993 GCF_016433145.1 Gracilinanus agilis | reverse complement strand
GAGACAGAGGGAGAGAGAGAGAAGGAGAGAGAGGGAGAGAGGGGGAAGAGAAAGAGAAGGAGGGAGAGAGAGAAGGAGAGAGAGAGGCAGGGAGGAGAGAGAGGGAGAGAGAGAGAAAGAAGGGAGAGAGAGGGAGAGGGATAGACAGAGAGAGGAGAGAGAAAGAAGGGAGAGAGAGGATTAGAACTGGATTAAGTAAAATCAACAAGCATTAATTAAGTACTATGCACCTGGCACTGTACTAAGCATTGAGTGTTTAGCTTTTGGAGTCCTCTGTGGAGAGTTCATAACTGAATCCATGGGAATAGATGAGATCATTTGGATCAAGGGAAGGAATGTAAAAATAAGAGAAACTGAGGCAGGACAGAGCCATGAATTACAAACTGCAGTGGTGGAGAGTTCTTATTGATGAGATCACAGGCTCATTGAAATATCAATATTTTGATTATTGATAGTTAATGCCTCTGTAACTCTGAGAGAGTTCAGGGAGCATTGAGTGGCTAATAGACTTCCCTAAGGTCATACAATTCATATGTTTGAACCCAGGACTTTGTGACTCCAAAACTAGCTCTATAGCTCTTATGTCATATTGTCTTTTTCCAATATAAGGAGACATATTTGGAGTCTGTTTGCCTGACTTACTCAGATATTTGAATTTGGAACTCAGTTCTGAAATTAGAAACTCATTTGGATAGCCTGAGGTAACATCCTTGATAAAAGGGAAGGAAGATGAGAAAAAGCATTCCTAATGCATAAAAGTGAGGTTGTTTCAAATTGAAGTTTTCCAAATGAAAAGGAGCCAACATGCACCTGGCTTTGTCTGGTGAGTCTTATGGATGTCTAGGCATTGGCAGAATATCTTGGCTTCTCTTCTTGCTGACCTGTTAAGGAGGAAATTCAAATAACTTTACATGAACAGCACAGTGCCAGAGACCATAGATAAATTAAAAGTAACATTGACAGAAAATGAGATTCTGATTGATATGACCCTAATCCAAAGTTCTTTTGCATCAGGGATGTTGATCAAGACCCTACGGGCAGTGTCCATGCAAAAAGAGGAAGTAGAATTCTTCTGTAGGATGTCTTATCAGGAAATAATAACCTGACTGTAAAAGTAAAGCCTAACTGTTATCTGGACTCTGGAAAAAACAAAATCATTTATTAAATCAGTATTAAAAAAATTTAATATTGTATTTCCCCAATTGCATATAAAAAATTACTAAAGACTCGATTTTTGAAATTTTAAATTCCAAATTCCCTTCTTCCCTCCTTCCTCTTCCTACTCCCTGAGACGGCCAACAATTTGATTTAGATTTTACATGTGAAGCCATGCAAAACATATTTCCATATTAATCATGTTGTGAAAGAAAACAGAGACCAAAAGTAAATAAACAAGAAAAATAAAGAACATTTTAAAAAGTTTGCTTTAATCTGCATTCAGACTCAATCTGTCACTTCTTTGGGGTAAATAGCATTTTTCATCATAAGTCCTTCAAAATTGCGTTGCTGAGATTCTGCAGAGCTAAGTTATTTACATTATTGCTGTTACTGCTGTGTATAATGTTCTGATTTTGCTCATTTCATTTTGCATTGATTCATGTAAGTTTTTCCAGGTTTTTCTGAAAATATCCTGCTCATCATTTCCAATAGCACAATAGAATTCCATCACAGTCATATAACACCGTTTACTCAGACATTCCTCAGTTGATGGACATCCCCTCACTTTCCAATTCTTTGCCACCCCAAAAAAGATCTGTTATAAATACTTTTGTACATGTAGGTTCCTGTCCTTTTCCTTTGAGTCTTTGTACAAAACCTTTTTAATTTAATGTAACCGAAATTATTTATTTTACAGTTTGTAATTTTTTCTAACTCTTGCTTGGTTTTAAAATCTTTCCTTTCCCAGAGATCTGACAAGTATACTATTCTGTGCTTGCCTAATTTTCTTAGTTTCCCTCTTTATATTCAAGTCATTCATCCACTCTGAATTTATCTTGGTGTGGGGTATGAGATGTTGACCTAACCTAATCTCTCCCATATTGTTTTCCAATTTTCCCAGCAGTTTTTATCGAATAGTGGATTTTTGTCTCCAAAGTTGGGCTCTTTGGGTTTATCATACACTGTCTTGCTGGAATCACTTACCCCAAGTCTATTCCACTGATCCTTCCTTCTGTCTCTTAGCCAGTACCATATTGTTTTGATAACTACTGCTTTATAGTATAGTTTAATATCTGGTACTGCTAGGCCACCTTCCTTCATGTTATTTTCATTATTTCACTTGATATTCTTGATCTTTTGTTCTTCCATATGAACTTTGTTATCATTTTTTCTAATTCTATAAAAAAGTTTCATAGTAGTTTGATAGGTATGGCACTAAATAGGTAAATTAATTTGGGTAGAATGGTCATTTTGTTATGTTAGCTTGTCCTACCCATGAGCAATCAATGTTTTTCCAATTGTTTAGATCTAGTTTTAATTGTTTGGAAAGTGTTTTGTAGTTGTGTTCATATAATTCCTGTGTTTGTTTTGGTAGATAGGTTCCTAAGTATTTTATATTGTCTAGGGTGATTTTAAATGGTGTTTCTCTTTCTAACTCTTGCTGCTGTGATGTGTTGGAAATATATAGAAATGCTGATGATTTATGTGCATTTATTTTGTATCTGCAACTTTGCTAAAGTTGTTGATTATTTTCACTAGCATTTTAGTTGATTCTCTAGGATTTTTTTAAACCCTTAACTTCTGTGTATTGGCTCCTTGGTGGAAGAGTGGTAAGGGTGGGCAATGGGGGTCAAGTCACTTGCCCAGGGTCACACAGCTGGGAAGTGTCTGAGGCCAGATTTGAACCTAGGACCTCCCGTCTCTAGGCCTGACTCTCAACCCACTGAGCTACCCAGCTGCCCCCTCTCTAGGATTTTTTAAGTAGACTATCATATCATTTGTAATACCTTCAATTTCTTTTTCTTCTCTAATTGCTACTGCTAGCATTTCTAGTACAATGTTAAATAATAGAGGTAATAATGGGCATCCTTTTTTCATGCCTGATCTTATTGGGAAGGCTTCTAATTTATCCCCATTGCATATGATGCTTGTCGATGGTTTTAGATATATACTGTTTATTGTTTTTAGGAAAGGTCCTTCTATTCCTAGACTTTCTAGTGTTTTCAGTAGGAATGAGTGTTGAATTTTGTCAAAGGCTTTTTCAGCATCTATTGAGATAATCATGTGATTTTTGTTTGTTAGTTTGTTGATATAGTCAATTATGTGGATGGTTTTCCTAATGTTGAACCATCCTTGCATTCCTGGTATAAATCCTACCTGATCATGATGGATAACCCTCTTGGTCACTTGCTGGAGTCTTTTTGCTAGTATTCTATTTAAGATTTTCGCATCTATGTTAATTAGGGAGATTGGTCTGTCGTTTTTTTTTCTCTGTTTTTGGTCTGGCTGGCTTTGAAATTAGTACCATATTTTGTGTCATAAAAGGAATTTGGTAGGACTCCTTCTTTGCTTATTATGTCATAATTTGTATAGTATTGGGATTAGTTGTTCTTTGAATGTTTGTTAGAATTTACTTGTGAATCCATCAGGCCCTGGAGATTTTTTTCTTAGGGAATTTTTTCATGCCTTATTCAATTTCTTTTTCTGATATTGGATTATTTAAGTATTTTATTTATTCTGCTGTTAATCTGGGAAATTTATATTTTCATAAATACTCATCCATATCACCTAGATTGCTATATTTATTGCCATATAATTGGGCAAAATAATTTTTAATGATTGCCTTAATTTCTTCTTCTTTAGAAGTGAGGTCTCCCTTTTGTTGTGAGGAAGATTATTTAGTTATTAATTAGGAGACTTAACAGGAAGGGCTGGAGAATTGCAAATGGAATGAGAAAGCAAGAAGTGTGGCTTTTGCTCTCTGAGACAGACTCCATGGTGGTTGGGACAAGCTGTAACTGACCCTGAGAGACCTCAGAGCTAGTGGAGCTGTACTCTGATTCCCTGGGATCTTGGAGAGTGGTGAAGGTTGAAAGCAGAGGACATCAATCCTGCAAGACAGAACTGAGTAGGGAAGTGGTCTGTGATCTGGTGGGTAGCTTGCAGATTTCCTCTCTCTACTGGGCTACTTTGGATCATCGGTTCTGGAGGAGTTGGCTCCTGGCATCCTGATAACATCTCTGGACTCTGCTGTGAGGATTCCCACTCCAGTCCTGCTATTCTCTGGGCCCTGCCTGACTTAGGTCTTAGATAAGAGTAGTTAAGTCCCTCCCCTGACCTTGTGGTTTGCCCTTAGTCTGAAAGTGTAGAAACCCCTATTTCCATCCTTTACCATAGTTTCTTTAATTAAAATTGTTATAACTCTTGCCTTTTGCTAGTCTCCATAGGCCCCTTGCCTAGAAGGTGCAGAGTGACAGGGCCTAACTGCCACTTCTGTAACAGATACCTCCTTAGCAGTTAAACCCAGTCTCCCTACTTTGTTTGGTCCTGCCTTCTGTCATTCCTGTCTCTCTCACATCCCATTATGAGCCCACAGATAATATTTAGTAAACTTCCCCAGTTTTCCCCATTATACTTTTCATCTTCGATACTGACAATTTGGTTTTCTTCTTTCCTTTTTAAAATTAGATTTACCAGTACTTTGTCTATTTTATCTGTTTTTTCAAAATACCAGCTTCTAGTCTTATTTATTAATTCAATAGTTCTTTTACTTTCGATTTTACTAATTTCTCCTTTGATTTTTAGTATTTCTAATTTAGTTTTCATCTGAGGATTTTTAATTTGTTCATTTTCTAGTTTTTTTAGTTGCATGCCTAATTCTTTAATCTCTGCCCTCCCTAATTTGTTAATATATGCACTCGGTGATATAAATTTTCCCCTTAGAACTGCTTTGGCTGCATCCCATAGGTTTTGGTAAGAAGTCTCATCATTGTCATTGTCTTCAGTGAAATTATTAATTGTTTCTATGATTTGTTCTTTCACTAACTTATTTTGGAGAATCATATTATTTAATTTCCAATTCATTTTTGGTTTGCCTCTCCATGTATTCTTACTAGTAACTATTTTTATTGCATTTTGATCTGATAAGATTGCATTTATTATTTCTGCTTTTTTGCATTTGTTTGCCATGTTTCTATGCCCTCATTCATGGTCTATCTTTGTGAATGTTCCATGTGCTGCTGAAAAGAAGGTATATTCCTTTTTGTCTATATTTATTTTTCTACATATATCTATTAACTCTAATTTTTCTAGGATTTCATTCACTTCTCTTATCTCTCTCCTATTTATTTTTTGGTTTGATTTATCTCCATCTGATAGGGGAAGATTGAGGTTACCCACTAGTATAGTTTTGCTATCTATTTCATCCTTGAGCTCCACTAGCTTTTCCTTTAGAAATTTGGATGCTATACCGTTTGGTGCATACATGTTGAGTACTGATATTTCTTTATTGTTTATACTGCCTTTTATTAGGAGTAATTGCCTTCCCTTTCTCTTTTAACCAGATCTATTTTTACTTTGACCTCTATCAGAAATCATGACTGCAACTCCTGCCTTCTTTTTCTCAGTTGAAGCCCAACAGATTTTGTTCCATCCTTTCATTTTTATTCTATGTATGTCTGCCTGTGTCATGTGTGTTTCTTGTAGACAACATATGTAGAATTTTGGTTTCTAATCCACTGTACTATTTGCTTCCATTTTATGAGGAAGTTCATCCCATTCACATTCAGAGTTATAATTATCAACTATGTATTCCCAGACATTTTGATTCTCTTTTCTTGTCCTGCCCTTTCTTCTTTCATTATTACCTTCTATACCAGTGTTTTGTTTTTAATCAGTTCCCTAATCCCCTCCCTTATTGTCCTTCCCTTTCTCCCCTCTCCCTTCTTATTCCCCTCTTATTCCTCTTTAGGGTCTTTTAAAACTACCCCCACCCCGCCCTCTCCCTTCCTAGTGTTGCTTCCCTCTCCGCCTGTCCTTTTGTTACCCTTCTACTTCTCTATAGGGCATGAATCAATTCTCTGTCCCCAATGGATCTGATTGTTCTTTCCTCTTTAAGTTGATTTCAATGAACTTAAGTATTAAATATTTCCTCTCTCTAACCTCTTTACCCTTACAGTGTATTGTTATTCTTCCCTGTTCACCCCATACGCTTCTTTATGGAATATAAATTTACTCCATTTTGTTTGTTTTCCCAATTTTCTTAATATTGCCTTCTATTTTCCCTCTAGTTTTGTATATATATGTAATCTATATCTATATCTTGACATTTCATCCTATACAGTTTGTCACTGTTCCCTCTATGTAAACTTTTTCTAGTTATGCTGTTGATAATAACAATTTTTAATATCTTCTTTTCTTCTAAGGATACAAATTGATTGAACTTATTGGGTTCCTTAAAGAAAAGATCCAACCTCCTTAATTACCTTATGGTGATTCTCTTGAGTTCTGTGTTTGGGCAGCAAACTCTCTGTTTAAGTCCATTTTTTTTCTTTATGAATGTTTAGAAGTCCTCAATTTTATTGAATGACCATATTTTCCCCTGCAAAAATAAAGTCAGTTTTGCTGGAGAGTTGATTCTTGGTTGTAGACCCAGTTCTCTTGCTTTTCGGAATATTATGTTCCATGCCTTCTGGTCCTTCAATGTAGATGCAGCCAGATCCTGAGTTATCCTAACTGTGGTTCCCTGGTATCTGAATGACTTCTTTTTAGCAGCTTATAATATTTTTTCCTTGGTCTGGTTATTTTTGAATTTGGCTATAATATTCCTGGAAGTTGTCGGTTGTGGATTAAATGTAGGATTTGATCTGTGGATTCTTTCAATTTCCACTTTTCCCTCTTGTTTGAGAATGTCAGGGCAGTTTTCTTGGATAATTTCTTGTAGGATGATGTCTAAACTTTTTCTTTTGTCATGATGTTCCAGTAATCCAGGGGTCGGCAACCTTTTTGGCTGTGAAAGCCATAAATGCCACATTTTTAAAAAAAATTTTAAACCTTTAACTTCTGTGTATTAGCTCCTTGGTGGAAGAGTGGTAAGGGTAGGCAATGGGGGTCAAGTGACTTGCCCAGGGTCACACAGCTAGGAAGTATCTGAGGCCAGATTTGAACCTAGGACCTCTTGTCTCTAGGCCTGGCTCTCAATCCACTGAACTACCCAGCTGCCCCCAATGCCACATTTTTTAAAATGTAATTTTGTGAGAGCTGTACAGTGCTCACAGTGTATGCTCCTGTAACAATGCGTGCTCCTGTAACAGTGCCTGAAAAAAAATTGACTTTATGGCTCCTGCAGAAAGAGCCATATCTGGCCCTCAAAAGAGCCAGATATGGCTCGAGAGCCATACATTGCCAACCCCTGCAGTAAACCAATAATTATTAAATGGTCTCTTCTAGCTCTGTTCTCCAGATCTTTGGTTGAATCAATGAGGTGTTTCATATTCTCCTCAAATTTTTCATTTTTTCGTTTTGTTTTGTATATCCTTGCTTCTGTGTGAAGTCATTTGCTTCTAGTTGTGGAGTTCCATTTTTAAAGACTGAATTTCATCCCTGGTTTTTTTGGTCATCCTTCTTCTTCTGGTCTGATTTTCTTTTGCCTTATTTGCCTCATTTTCAAGCTGGCCAATTCTGGCTTTTAAGACTTTATTTTCTTTTTTTTAGTTCATGTATTTCCTTTTTTCAAATTGTCTTCAGCCTCTCTTGATTGCTTTTTGAGTTCCTGAAGTTCTTGAGTTAATTGAATTTTAAGATCTTCCAAAGCCTGTGTCTAATTCACTTGAACTTCTTCCTCTTCTTCTATTTCATTTGCTCTCTTTTCACTTCCTTGAAAGAAGCTGTCAATTGTCATTTCTTTTCTCTTTTTCTGTTGTTTACTCATATTTTTTCCTTTTTATTCTGCTAGTCTAAGCAGATGGATTTAATGAGCTTTGACGAAAGATCTTCCCTTAGCTGGCAATGGAGGTTTGTAGTTACTTTCTCTGCAATCTATGAAGGATGGGTGTTGGAGTTTCCCTGCCTTCTGAAGACTTCTTGTCTGTCCAATTGATGGGATTAAGCCTATATTGATTGGATTAGTCTGTATTGCTTAATGTGCCCTGAGGCTAAAATCTTGAGAGGGGAAAAAAAAGAAATGGGGGGACAAGATGGAGTGTTTTTGCTGAGCTGTCCAGCAGTAGGGTCCCCCTGCTTTGTCCTGCTATTTGATCTGGTTTTCATTCCTCTTGAAGCCCTTTGTTCTCTATCTCAGTGTGATAAAGCCAGGTGGTCTGAGGTTTGGCTCCATTTAAGCTACCATCTTCTGAGTGTTTTTGCTGTGTTTCTCTAGCTTTCTCCTCCAGTCACCTCTCCGGTGCCTGAGTTCAACTCCCCAAGCCTGGCGCCAGCAAGGTCCTCTCTCCAGGCCAATGCAGCCACCTGCCCGGAGATTTCAGGGGCCTCTGGAGACTCTGCACAGCATATTGGGGAGGGGTCCTGGGATTCCCCTTCTATACCCTCAGACCTGACAGCTCATGAATTCAAGCCTTTTTCTTGGTGTACCTCGTTAGCTGACCAACAGTAGAATCCCCTTGCTCTGTCCCATTGTTAGATTTGGTCCTCTTTCTTCTCAAAGTACGTTGTTTTCTATCTCAGTGTGGAAGGGTGAGGAGGGTGAGCACTTTGGTTTTAGTTCTAAATTTATTTCTAAAACCAGAATGGTTCACAACTCCACCAACAGTGCATCAATAGTTCCGTTTTTCCACATTCCCTTCAACATTTTTCATTTTCCTTTTCTGTCATATTAGCCAATCTGATGTGTGGTATGGAACCTCACAGTTGTTTGCATTTTTGCAAATTCTCTTATTTGCCTTTGTATTTCTCTAATCAATTATATTTAAAGCATTTTTCCACATAATTATAGATAGCTTTAATTACTTATCTGACCTTTATTCATAAACATTTGACTCAGTTCTCTATGTTTGAGAAATGAGACCTTAATCAGAGAAACTTGCTTTAAAAATTATCCCCCACAGTTATGATTACTGTAGATTTCCCTCTATCCTATTCCACACCTCCTTTTATTCTACTCTTTCTCCTTTTATCCTACCCATCTATCTACCCCCTCTTCTATCAGCCCCACTCTTACCCCTTCTCTCATCTCCTTCCCCTCCTACTTTCCTGTAGAGTAAGATAGGTTTCTACACTCAACTGAGTATGTATGCTATTTCCTCTTTGAGTGATTCTGTTGAGAGAAATGTTCAAGCACTTCCCCCCTCCACATTTCCTTCATCCCCCTCTCCCCCACAAAAATTATTTCACATCTCTTTTATGTGAGATAACTTACTACATTCTGCTTCTTCTTTCCTTCTTTTCCCAGGGCATTCCTCTTTCTCACCCCTTAATTTTTTTTTTTTAGATATCATCCCATCATATTTAACTCATAGCCTTGCCCCCTGTTCTATGTATACTACTTCTAACTGCTCTAATAATAATAATAATAAAGTTCTCAGGAGCTACAAGTGTCATCTTCCCATATAGGAATGCAAACAGTTTAATTTATTGAATCCCTTATGATTTCTCATTCCAATTTACTTTTTTGTTGTTGTTGTTGTTGTTGTTTTTTAAACCCTTGTACTTTGGTGTATTGTCTCATAGGTGGAAGATTGGTAAGGGTGGGCAATGGGGGTCAAGTGACTTGCCCAGGGTCACACAGCTGGGAAGTGGCTGAGGCCGGGTTTGAACCTAGGACCTCCTGTCTCTAGGCCTGACTCTCACTCCACTGAGCTACCCAGCTGCCCCACCAATTTACTTTTTAATGCTTCTCCAGAGTCTTGTATTTGAGTCATGTTTTCTATTCAGTTCTGGTCTTTTCATTAGGAATGCTTAAAAATTTTCTATTTCATTGATCATCAACCCCCCCCCCCCCCAAAAAAAAAGAACAATACTCAGTTTTGCTGACTAGGTGATTGTCAGGTGTAATTCTAGATCCTTTGGCTTCTAGAATATCATATTCCAAGCTTTCTGATACTTTTATAGAAAAGATGCTAAAGCTTGTATTGATCTGACTATGGTTCCCTGATATTTGAATTACTTCTTTATGGCTGCTTGAAATATTTCCTTCTTGACCTGAGAGCTATAGAATTTGGCTATAAAATTCCTAGGAGTTTTCATTTTGGTATCTCTTTCATGAGATGATTGACATAGTCTTTCCTTTTCTATTTTATCTCTGATTCTAGAATATTAAGGCAGTTGTCCATAATAATTTCGTGAAAGATGATATCTAGGCTTTTTATTTGATCATGACTTTTAAGTAGTCCAATAATTTTCAAATGATCTCTCCTGGATCTATTTTCCTGGTCAGTTGTTTTTCCAATGAGATATTTCACATTTCTTCTTCATTCTTTTGATTTATTTGTTTGTTTCTTAATGTTTTTTGGAGTCATTGGCTTCTATTCATCCAATTCTAATTTCTAAGGCATTATTTTCTTCAGTGAGCTTTTGTACTTTTTCATTTGACCAGTTTTGGTTTTTAAAGAATTGTTTCCCTCAGTGATTTTTTTGGCACATCTTTCTACATGTGACCAGTTCTTCTTTATATTTTTATTTATTTGTTTGTTTGTTTGTTTTAAAACCCTATGTATTGGCTCCAAGGCAGTAGAGTGCTAAGGGCTAGGCAATGGAGGTTAAGTGACTTGCCCAGGGTCAAACAGCTGGAAAGTGTCTGAGGCCAGTTTTGAACCTAGGTCTCTAGACCTGGCTCTTAATCCACTGAGCCCACAGCTGCCCCCCAGTTCTTCTTTTTAAGAAGTTATTCTCTTCAGTGAATTTTTGTATTTCTTTTTCCATTTGGCTGATTTTGTTTTTAAAGTTTTCTTCTCTTCTGTGGATTTTGATGCCTCTTTTAAATATGGCATATTCTGTTTTTTGAAGTATTATTTTATTCAGTATTTTTATGTGACCTTTACCAAATCATTGACTCTTTTTTTCATGATTTTCTTTCATCACTCTTACTTCTTTTCCTAATCTTCCCTCTACTGCTGCTTCATTTTTTATATCCTTTTTGAGCTCTTCTGGGAATTGGTTTTGGGTCTGAAACCAATTAACATTTTTCTTTGAAGCTTTGGATGTAGCAGTTTTGACTTTGTTGTTTTCAAGTGTGTCTTTTGGTCTTCCTGTTACCATAATAATTTTCTATAGTTTTTTTTCTTTGCTCATTTCCCCAGCCTACCTTTTTACTTTTACCTTAAAAAACTGTTAAAGTTGGGATCTGCTCCTAGGTGGAAAGGGTGCTATCTTGGCTTCATGTTTTTTTGTGTACCTGCTTTCAGAGCTGACTTTGAAGATCTATAACTTTTTAGTTCTTCCAAAGTGCTAGGATTAAGGGAGAGATATGCTTGTTCCTCTCTTGGCCTAGGAGCAACTGCAAATACTTTACCTTCCCCCCACCTCCAGGAGACCAAAGTCTCCATTCCCCTGAAGCCACAATATCTAATGCTCCTTTTTGCCCTGGGACTGTGACCCAGGTATTTGACCTAGATCTGCATATGGACAATTCAACAGAGTCCTGTACCCACTACAGCAACCTGTAATTGCCTTCTGACCAGTTGTCCAATCTCCTCACCATCTATGGATTGAGAAGTCTGGAAGCTAGTACTTCTGCTTTAGTTGCCTCCAAGACTTGCCTTGGTTGTTGCCTTGCCTAGGTGGGGCCTGCCATTGAAGCTGTGCTCCACTGTCACCCTGGTGTGATACTCCTTTCCTACCAAACTTCTAAGTTGTCTTGGGCAGGAAAATTTCCCACCCTGCCCTTTTATGGGTTCTTCTCCAGAATTAGTTTTTAGGCATTATTTTAAAGTTGTTTGGAGAACTGGAGGAATTCCATGTGAACTGGAATGACCTCCAGGAACTGATGCAGAGTGAAAGGAGCAGAACCAGGAGAACATTGTACACAGAGATGGATACACTGTGGTAAAATTGAATGTAATGGACTTCTCTATTAGCAACAATGCAATGATCCAGGACAACTCTAAGGGAATTATGAGAAAGAAAACTAGCCACATTCAGAAGAAGAACTATGGCAGTAGAAACACAGAAGAAAAGCAACTGCTTTAACACACAGGTTGATGCAGATATGAATTTGGATGTAGACTCTAAATGACCATCCCAGTGTAATTATCAATAATATGGAAATAGGTCCTTATCGAGGACACATGTAAAAACTAGTGGAAATGTGCGTCATCTGTGAGGGGTGGGGGTGTGTGGGGTGTGTGGAGGGGAGAGTAAGAACATGAATCATGGAACCATGGAAACATTTTCTAAAAATAAAAAAATAAAAAAAAATAAATAAGTTTGTATGGGGAGGAATTAGGGGGAACTCAGGTAAGTCTCTATCTTTTTTTAACTACCTTGGCTCCACCCCCTACTCCCCCGAGTATTTTATTCTTCAGCCAAATCATCATCTACCCACACAAAAGAGAATGGGTTAGTCATATAGTGAGAGAGAGCTAACCAATGGTCATTCACTGATATGTCATCCATTGGTCTCCATGCAATACCAAGAGATCTAGGGAAAGGGCTTTTGCATGGTGGATGGGCCCCATGATTATGGGAGTACATGGATACCAGGTATAGCAAAAAGATAGGCTTAGATGAGTTGCAGTCTGCATCATTGAAGGGAACATCCACATTGATGAGAGCACAGTTCTTCTGAAGTTTCAATGTTATAGAACCTATATCCCACTCCATGACTGAACTTGGCGAAGAGTTAATGAACCAGTAATGCGATAGCTATGTGGTACAATGGATAGAGAGATGGGCCTAGAGCCAGGAAAATATAGATTTACATATGTCTTCAGGCAGTTAAGCTATATGACCCTGGCCAACTCTATTTGCCTCAGTTTTGTCATCTGTAAAAATCAGTTGAAGAAAGAAGTACCAAGTCCTGTTAGTATCTTTGCCAAGAAAAGCTTTAAAGGGGTCAGAAAGAATCGGACAAACTGAAAACAACTAAACAACAATAACAAGATATTCCAGTCCCTCTGATATATAATTGTTCTTCCTTAGATATCTGTAGATCTAAAGAGCCCCCATGGAATATATCACCCTACTGACTTTGGGATCAAGAAGGAGTTTTCTTCTTATCAAACCTTTCTGATCCAAACTTAAAGAGGTTCCTATAATGATGTGTTAAAAAACCTAACCATTAAAGGAAAGACCAAATGATTGGGTGATGTAGCAGAAAGGATGCTAGACTGGGAATTTCAAGACCTAGTTTGAAGCTCTGGCATTTATTAGATATATATGGTATGCAACCACTCTCAGCCTCAAGTTTCCTTTTCTACTAAATGAAGTTAATATTCGCACTTCGTCCCTCAAAGGCTAGTTGTGATGAGGAAAGGGAGCTGCATACTTTAAGGGAGGTTTTATCATTATTCATAGCTGTTATTCTTCCTCTACTAGTTTTCTGAACAATTAATGCCTTTTCTTATTATGGCATTAAGATGATGCTAAGATGTTGAATAATGCTAATAATAGCTAGCATTTCTATAGCTTTTAAGATTTGCAAAACACATTGAAAATATTATCTTATTTTATGCATACAATAACTGTTGGGAGGTAGGTGCCATTTCACAGATAAGGAAATGGAGGTAGATAGAGGTTAAGGATTCAAGACAATTCCAAGAGACTTATGATGAAAAAAAGCTATGATGGAGTCTGAATGCAGACTGAAGTATACTATTTTTTCACTTTATTTCATTCATAAGTTTTTTACTTGTATAAGTAATATGTATCTTAAAACATGATGAACGTGGAAACATGTATTGCATGATAGCATGAGTATAACCTATATCATATTTCCTGCTATAATATGGGAGTGGGGAGGAGAGGAAAGAAAGGAGAGAACATGGATCATAAAATGTCAGAAAATGATTATTATGCAGCTGGGTAGTTCAGTGGATTGAGAGCTAGACCGAGAGATGAGAGGTCCTAGGTTCAAATCTGGCCTCAGACACTTCCCAGCTGTATGACCTTGGGCAAGTAATTTGACCCCCATTGCCTAGCCCTTACTGGTTTTTTGCCTTACACAGTATTGATTCCAAGATGGAAGGAAAGGGTTTCTAAAAAAAAAAGAAAATTATAAAAAGAAAATGATTATTAAAAATTGTATCTACATGTAAACTGGAAAAAAAATTTTAGAAAGACCTTTTAGCATTCTATTTGTCCCTATTTGGACTGTCTCTCTATCTGGCTATTATTCTTAACTCTTGCCCACTGTATGACTAGCCCACTTCCTAATATAATTCATTGCCTGAATGATATCCCTTCTTGTGCTCAAGTATTCATGGGTAATAAGCTGCAGCTTATTTTCACTCAAATTTTTTCTCCAAAGATTACCCTTTGAGTGACCAACCATTTTGATTCATGGGAGATAATGATATCCAAAGATTCCAAACCATGTGTCTTCACTGGTAGAATTTTGTTGATTTCTACCAGAGAGCAGCCTGGGATCATTAAAACACTGAGCAGTCTCTTGGATATCATCATATCAGCTATATTCATTGTCCATCATCAGTGCCCATCCAAAAAATATGTATGAATGTTGTGATTTTCTGTCTACATGACTATTTGAAAATGGCTGGGCAATGAGTCATTGACCAAGCGGGATTGGAGTTCAGGAGAGAAATTGGTATTGGTCAGTGTTGATGTCTTGGGAACTATTTTCCCAGATATGATAATTGAATCCATGGGAGCAGATGAGACCTTCAAGGAAGAAAAGGTAGAAAGAGAAGAGAATCTAGGATGCATTAGATCAGGGGTTGGCAACGTATGGCTCTCGAGCCATATCTGGCTCTTTTGAGGGCCAGACATGGCTCTTTCTGCAGGAGCCATAAAGTCAACCACAGCACAGTAACTAACAGTTTACGCATGACATCATGCGTCACGTAATGTCACGCGATCCTTTCGGTACCATGACTATCTTCTAAGACAGAAGGCTCCCTCATTGATATTGCCACGTGAGATGAATCCTGGTCTTTAGTTCGGCTTGGTAGGTGTGCTGTGTGTTCCTCCTTCTGCCCTCCTTTTACTCTTTCCACACCTGTTACTGACATCTTGGGGTTCTGTATAGTGATTGATCACTTTTGTCTACATTCTCTACCCCTCTGCCTCTGATTTACACGGCTTTATCTCAGTGCATTTATGGGGTCTGCACTCCCTATTCGTGGGATTGTTATTTTTTTTTTAACTTTTCTACCTGCTCTTAAAGGGGAACTATAGACAGATGACATCTTTACATATGCTTCATTAGTGGGAAGCATTTCTCCCCAGTAGTTGTTTCATTTGATACAGAATGATTGAGCAGGCAGCACTGATAAACACCTGTACCAGGAAATGTGTGTGATGTGTCCTGGCCAGTTTTCCATGAAAAAGTACCCTCCTCCCCCACTACTTACTAATGCCTGCACACAAGTCATGTTATTTTCTGTAATCTCCTGATCTCCTACTTAATTTATGTGGCCAAATGACTTAACCAGCAGGCCGGCAGCTTTTTCTTCTCCTGTTGCCTGACTTGAGAGAGGGAGAGTAAAAAGTATTCTTCCCTGAATTTTTCTCTCTTTATTTCAGCAATTTTCTTAGTGTAAAGGAGTTTTATATGTATGTATGCAGTTATATCAGTACTATAGTGCCCCAGTAAGTCTTGTTTTTTGATTAATAATCAAAATAATTTTGATTAATAATCAGCAAAACCATGCAGCACCAGAAGTCTCATTAATGTACTTTATTCATCATTGGTTAGCACATAATAACATTATTAAAAATAGTTCAGAGACTTATTGTACTTTAAAAGTGTTGTTCTTACATAAAATGCACATATTTACTTATATTCAGTGTTAAACATATTGTATGGCTCTCATGAAATTACATTTTAAAAAATGTGGCGTTTATGGCTCTCACAGCCAAAAAGGTTGTAGACCCCTGCATTAGATCAAATCAAGCAGCTTTTATTAAGGCTAGTACTAAATACTTGACTATTTTTAAACCCTTACCTGGTTCTAGGGCAGAAGAGCAGTAATGGTTAGGCAATGGAAGTTAAATGACTTGCTCAGGATCATACAGCTAGAAAGTGTCTGTGGTCAAATTTGATTAATCCACTGAACCACCTAGCTGCCCTTTGGCTTGGCTGTTGTTTGGGATCAGACAAAACCAGAATAATTTATCAGTCCAGTATTTTACTCTCCTAACAGATTGCAAGAAAACGCAGTTGGTAATTTTGTCCTCTTCTGGTAGCTATGCAATGGCAAGAGAAATGGCCTTCGAGATCCTTTTCAGCTTTAGAATTATGATCCTATAATCTCATGGAAGATCCCTGCCATATCAGGTAGATCCCCCAGGGTAGATTTACATGAAGACATGTATTATCAATGGGAGTGCCTACAATTAATTCAATCGCAAACCCACTGAAGTCAAGTCTAGTAGAGCCAATAAGCATTTCTTAAGTGCTATACTTACTATGCTGCCAGGCACCAGGCTAAGCTTGGGAAATACAAAGAAAGGTGTAAAAACAAATAAAAGCTGAGACAGTTTCTGCCCTCAAGGACTGAAAGTTCTAGTAAAGGAAGATGGTATATAAAGAAAGTTACTCACTCAAGGGCATGGCAGAGAGTGTTGGAAAGGACAGAAGTGGAGCCTGGGTCAGAATAAAGACATGGCTGGCCTGGGCAGATATATATGTTTAACTATTTCTGGTTTATCTGCAACATCATCAGTTAGTTTGTTTACCCACTGAATGGGTCCAGCTCTTATAAGGATCTCTCTGCCTGCGTTACTTGATATTTTGGACTTATCATCATCATCATCATCAGAGCTCTAACTCTGGCCCCATAAGTCTGCCCTTACAGGAGGTCAGATGCACTGGCTATCAGCCTTTCCATGTTTTGGGGCCTCTATCTATTCCCTGTCAGTCTTTGTAGCTAAGGTTCTCTTCCCTACCTAGACTGGCACTTTCCCTTGTGCAAGAACAAGTTAATGGGTAAGCAGTACACAGTGTTCTTCATTGGACACATCCTTTACCACATCAGTATCCAGTTCAGATAATCTTTGTTGTTGCCTTCTTGTGTCTGTTTTATATCTAGAGGAAAATCCTTTTGGTTTCTTCTGAACCCCCTCCACCCCCAAAGGAATTACAATCATGACTTTACAAAAGGCAACAGCAAAAACAGATGATTTTGAAAGAGAGAAACCAGGAAACGAATTATGCTCAAAGGCATCCTGTACAATTAAATAGCAATATTAGGTCAATATCTTAGTAAGCGAGTCAATAAATATTTGTTTTTTGGCTGGCTGACTCTCCACTTGCTCATCAAAAAAGTCCAACTAGAGCAGGTAGGTGGCTCAGTGGATAGAATGCCAATCCTAGTCAGGAGGAACTGGATTTCAAATACTTCCTATCTATGTGGTCCTGGATAAGTCACTTAACCCTACTTGCCTAGCCCTTGCCCTTCTGTCTTAGAGTTGTTACTAAGACAGAAAAAAAAGGGGTTTTTTGTTTTGTTTTGTTTTTTAAGTCCAGCTAACTCTCCAGTGGGCAACAAATAGTTGTGATGAATTGTCTTTACAAGGCTCCTCCCCACTCCACTCTGAACCTCTTCTCTAAGCAGGAAAGTTGCCCAATCTCTCAAATACTCTACATGAGTTAGCATTCTTTTAGTTGGCTAACTTCTGTGCTCTGTGACCATCCAGATTTCTCAGCAGAACTCTAGCTCCTTGTCAAAGGTCTTGGGGATGCCATAATTCACCTCTGTCTTGTGAATCAGACATATCATATCTGTTGGAAAGGTTCTTTCAGATTTTCTCTCAGTTGAGAAATGTATCATTGGTAAGGTTTTGTAATATCTCCATCCCCTGAAACTTCAAAGTGTAAGTCAATAGATAAGTGTGGCCCAAACATAAGCTAGGATGGCACAAAGCCTATGACATCTCTGATGGTGTTGTAGGTGTGTACCTGAAATGCCACATGTTTATTGAGATTTTTGTTTGGGTCTCAGAGTTCCCAACAGGTTCAG
Organism: Gracilinanus agilis; assembly: GCF_016433145.1. Classification (NCBI taxonomy): domain Eukaryota; kingdom Metazoa; phylum Chordata; class Mammalia; order Didelphimorphia; family Didelphidae; genus Gracilinanus; species Gracilinanus agilis. The sequence goes on along the minus strand of NC_058131.1, from coordinate 44,210,964 downwards.
CATTGCTCAATTAAAACTCTCTGGCTATGGATCTTTTTGTTTGTTTTAAATGTATTTCTTTTTTTTATTATATAGTTGGTGACCACCACAGCCAACAAAAAACATTGAACCAAACAAATCCATAAGAAAGATCATGGGCAAAACCACAAAGCTCCACATTGTTTTCAATTTGATTAAAAATATATACATTCTAGGGGCAGCTGGGTAGCTCAGTGGATTGAGAGCCAGGCCTAGAGATGGGAAGTCCTAGGTTCAAATCTGGCCTCAGACACTTCCCATTTGTGTGACCCTGGGCAAGTCACTTGACCCCCCATTGTCCACCCTTACCACTCTTCCACCTAGGAGCCAATACACAGAAGTTAAGGGTTTAAAAAAAATTTAAAAAAAAAATATATAGAGAGTTAGCTCTATATTTTTGGGGGTCCTGAATGGTGTTGAATGGCATTGGATTGAAGAGACAGGAAACAGAAACTGAAAACAGCCAGACTAGTGGTTAGCCCATAGCTGCTCCAACTTCATGGAGTTTCAGGTTTATTTTATACTGGAGAAAGAATCACAGCTGTGAAGGGGTTACAAATCATACACAAACCCATTAAAGTCTAAAAAGTAGAGAGATAGGTCTAGGGTCAAAGGCCAAATTCCAACCACCAATTTTTTTTTTTTTTTTATCCTGGGACTCCATTCTAGGAGCATAGGGCCACAACCAGTAGGCAATGGGTCGCTCGGGGTCACCCAGCTGGGAAGTGTCTGAGCCTGGATTTGAACCTAGGACCTTTCGTCTCTAGGCCTGGCTCTCAATCCACTGAGCTAGCCCAGCTGCCCCTACTTTAGGTTGCAGTTTCTTTAGCAGATGTAGTTTTTACAGGGTGGGGTTGCTAGCCCCACGCCCAACCCTCCTCCTTTTTCATCCGGGCTAGGGACCCTCCTTAGCCCAGGAGTGGTAAAGGTGGGCAATAGGGGTCAAGTGACTTGCCCAAGGTCACACAGCTGGAAGTGTCCGAGGCCGGACTTGAACCTAGGACCTCCAGTCTCTAGGCCTGGCTCTCAATCCACTGAGCCACCCAGCTGCCCCACCAATTAGTAGGGGGTTAATTCTGGGAACAGAAATATATTTCATAGAGATTTTTACTAATTCAGTCCTGTCTTCTAGATTTACAGGATTGCACCTGGTCAGATAAAGTCCTGTCTAGCTTTATCTGTCTAGGGCCTTATCTAAGTAATATATTTTTTAGAGTTCAGGCTTCTTAATTATCAAGGAGAGAGATTGTTAACTCAGTAGCTGCTGGTCTGCTAAGGACTCAAAGCTTTCCAATAAAAATATTGAGAAAAGGTGGGGATCTGAAAATGAGTCAAAAGAGGAGTCTTGGATTTTTACCTTAGTTGGCCCATTCTGTCTGCTACCTGACATGCAGTGCAGAAAAAATCATACACACAGTTTTACTTGCTGATGATTTTGTAATGGGATCCAGATAAAAATATCTATTACAGACTCTATTTCTCTAAATGACTCCCAATAGCCTCTTGGAGGGGTCAAGTTGTTTTTGGATTAACCAACCTGCTGGCACCAGAGCTTTTCAGGGCTCAGGTGAACAGGACCAAACAAAAAGACTGCCTCAGCCTGGATTGGTCACTTAGGGAATCCAGATAACAGACCCTATCCTGACCCTATTTCTTCAATTGGCTCTCTACATACACACACACACACACACACACACACACACACACACACACACACACACATATACATTCTATATGTGTGCTAATATAAACATCCTTAGTTTTTCTTCCCTTTTCAAAAAATAATAGGCTACATCAGTAGTAATTAAAGAATTGCAAATTAGGACAACTCTGAGGTACCATCTTGCACCCATCAGATCGGCAAAGATGACAAACTGGAAAATGACAAATGTTGGAGGGTCTGTGGGAAAACAGGCACACTAATGCAGTATTGGTGGGATTGTGAATTATTCCAACCATTCTGGAAAACAATTTGATACTATACTTAAAAATACTATTAAAGTTTTGACCTTTTGGTCTATACCCCAAGAAGATCAAAGAAAGGAGAAAATAACCCACATGTACAAAAATATTTATAGTGATTCCTTTTATAGTCACAAAGAATTGGAAATTTGAGGAGATGCCCATTAATTGGAGAATGGATGAACAAATTGTGGTATGTGAATATGATGAAATACCATTGTGCTATAATAAATGATGAAGGGGATGATTTCAGAAAACCCTGGGAAGATATGTATGAATTTACTAAGGTGATCAGAACTTTCTTTGTTTCTTTGTTTCTTTTTTCCTTTCTTTCCATCATTAATGTGGGAATTTATTTTGCAAGGCTATTCATTTTTGAAGGAATTTTGTTTTTCTTGCCTTTTCAATGGATTGAGCAGGAAGAAGGAGATAATTTGGAAATGAAAATAAAATAAAATTGACAAGTGATAAAATCAGTAAATACGATTTTAAAAAAAAGGTAATGTTGAACTAGATGATCTCTCATATCTCTTCCAGCTTTGATTTGATGATGATCTTTTGGGGCCCCATGCTAATGCTGATTGAAATGAAATAATGTATGCAAATAGTGTGTCTTTGAAAAGTAAAATGTTGGGACAGCTGGGTGACTCAGATCCTGGCCTGGAGGCAGGAGATTCTGGGTACAAATCTGGCCTCCGCCACTTAGCTGTGCAACCCTGAACAAGTCACTCATCCCCAATTGCCTGGCTCTTACTGCTCTTCTGCCTTGGAACTAATACTTAGTATTGATTCCAAGACAGAAGGTAAGAATTTTTTTTTTTTAAAAACCTTTACCTTCCATCTTGGAGTCAATACTGTGTATTGGCTCCAAGGCAGAAGAGTAGTAAGGGTAGGCAATGGGGGTCAAGTGACTTGCCCAGGGTCACACAGCTGGGAAGTTTCTGAGGCCAGATTTGAACCTAGGATCTCCTGTCTCTAGGCCTGGTTCTCAATCCACTGAGTTACCCAGCTGCCCCTGTAAGAATTTTTTTAAAGAAAAGTAAAAAGTGGTATGCAAATATAAAAAGTTATTCTTTTAAAAATTATTCCATGCCCCAAGAAATATTTGGGTGCTCCTCCCCTACTGGATAGCATTCATTCATTCAGCAAATAGTTATTAAGAGCTCTCTAGATTCTACCTTCTCAACATCTCTCATACACATCCCATTCTCTCCTCTGACACTGCCACCACTCTGGGGCTACCCTCCAGTCTCTTCCCAGTGCAGTCTATGCTCCACTCAGCTCTCAAAGTTAGCTTTTAAAAATAAAGGTCTGACCGTCACTCTCTCTCTCTCTCTCTCTCTCTCTCTCTCTCTCTCTCTCTCTCTGTCTCT
>NC_058131.1:44167400-44207221 GCF_016433145.1 Gracilinanus agilis | reverse complement strand
TCTCTGTCTCTGTCTCTGTCTCTGTCTCTCTCTCTCTCTCTCTCTCTCTCTCTCTCTCTCTCTCTCTCTCTCTCTCAATCAATAAACTCCACTGGCTCCCTATTACCGGGAATGTTCTCCTTCCTCCCTTCAAGTCTCAAATAAAATCTTATTTTTGGCAAGAAATCTTTCCAGGTTTCATGCTAGTGCCTTTTTCCCTCTGAGGTTCTCTCTCATTTATGTGTATTTGTACAAAGTTATTTACATGTTGTTTCTGTGATTTGATTGTGAGCTCCTTGAACGCAGGGGTGATGTTCAGGGGTGCTTTTCCTTTTCTTTATATGTTCTCTAGAACATGATATATGAAATTCTTAAGGACTTGAACTGAAGCATTTTCCCCTCAAGTTTCTTTAATTTTTATTTTGCATATTTTCCCATAGTTACATGTTTCATGTTCTTTCCCTCTCCCCCAAACCCTCCTAGCCCCCCTTAGCTGATGCACAATTCCACTGGTAATGTATCATTAACTAAGATCTAATTCCATATTGTTGATAGTTGGACTAGAGTTATCGTTTAGTGACTATGTCCCCAATCATATTCCCATCAGCCCATGTGTTCAAGTATGAACTGAAGCATTCGAAGGAGCTAGGGGTCTTTCTCTGAACCAGAGAAGACTGGGAAAGACATGATTATTCTTCTCAACTATCTAAAGAACTATTATGGGTGAAACTTGCTCTAGGGAGGTCCAATGGGCAAAATGATGATCCAGAGATCAAAATCATTGGGAGACTCTTCTCAGCTTAACAGAAGGAACTTCCTAATTATTAGCCTCATCTAAAGGTGGCATGAGCTATCTTGTGTAGTAATGCTTTCCCCAATCACTGAAAGTAATAGATATAAAATGGCCAACTGGCATCATGTGGGAAGTATTCCTTCATTGACTAGGAAATTGCCACTATGACTTCTTGGTTTTTTTTTGGGGGGGGAGAACACTCACCCTCTGTCTTAGAATCAATACGATATATCAATTCTGTATAAGGACTAGGAATAGGACTTAAATGACTTTCCCAGGGTCACATAGGTAGGAAGTATCTGTGGTCAGTTTTGAATCCAGGGCCTTCTGTCTGTAGACATGGCTCTCAATCCACTGAGCCTAATATGCTGCCCCTAATATGACTTTTTTTTTTAATTTTTTAAACCCTTAACTTCTGTGTATTGACTTATAGGTGGAAGAGTGGTAAGGGTAGGCAATGGGGGTCAAGTGACTTGCCCAGGGTCACACAGCTGGGAAGTGTCTGAGGCCGGATTTGAACCTAGGACCTCCCGTCTCTAGGCCTGGCTCTCAATCCACTGAGCTACCCAGCTGCCCCTAATATGACTTTTAAAATCCTTTTTATGAGTATAATCAGGGTATCAAAGCAACTGATGCCTGGAGTAGGAAGGCAGGAGCTTCTTAGAAGGGCACCATCCTCTCTTCCTAACTAGTTTCCAAAGGCAAAGCTGGCCCAGGCTTCTGGTCCAGTATTTTTCTAAGCTAGCCCTCTTGTGGCAGACTGGAATGTGATGCCCAGAGAGAGAAAACAAGGGAGTGCGATGATGAAGTCCAGCCCTGGAGGTCTGGTTGCTAGGGATGCTTTCCCTGTATGGGCAGTGCTTCCCTCTGTGTCTGTTTGCATTGCCCTGTATTGTTTTTGTCCTCACGGAGAATCTTGTGCAATGGATTGTACTGCAAACTTCTGGAGGCATTAAAGGACGGCATGCACCAAAGGCTCAGGCGGGGTGATGTTTTATCACAAGACCCATGCAGTCTTTGCCCCTAAGAACACATTCTGAGCCCTTCCCTATTGCCTTTGGTATACTTATGACAGAGTGGACAGATCTTGGGAATCGTAGGTCATGGGATCCTTACAGGAACACCAACACAGAATGGAAACCACCTTCGCTTCCCTTATTCCCCTGGAAGGCAAGATGGAGGTCAGACACTGGTTAGATAAATAACTTCACAAATGACAGAGAGAGATTGCTGGACTTATAGCATGGCACGACTCCTCCATACTGCTGTTTTCAGCCACAGAGGTTCAGATGCTGCCTGTGCTTGCCATCTACATCCCCACCCACATTCTAAGTCTAGTGGGAAATGATGCCTTCTTTCCTAGGCTATCAGTTCTTCTTCTTAATTTCTCTTTCCTCCTCCTAAATCCCTGAACCAGGACCATTTAAGCTGTTTCACTACTCTTGGATGAGATGGAATATCATCAACCTTCCCATATGCCCCACTTCTATACCTTGCAGACCCCCAGCACAGACCTTCTGATTTAAACTAAGGAGCCCTTGGACTTGCCATTCACTCCTCTGCTATACTCAGGAATTCCAGGCATTTCTAGCTAAATTTTACAGCTGAACTTACTTTGGTGTGTTGACTTTCTCAACTATAGCATCATTTCTTTGAGATCAAAAATGGTTTCTCTTTTTTTGTGTGAATCTTTAGAGGTCAGCAAGGTACCCTACACATAGTTATCCCTTGGAAAAATGCATTTTTGTTCATTTTTTTAAGGCTTAGTCATGGACCTTCTCCACAAATGGTAGATTGAAGAATGGGCATCCTACTATAGCCAGGAAGGGTCATACTAGGTCAGGTTCATGGCATGAGGGAACAATTTTAAATACAACTACTCTGTACTTGGAAATATAGTTATGAGATATATAAATATCTTCAGTTGGCACCCTCAGTTAGGGAGAGAAAACTCTCTAACAGTGAGCTGGGGTTGGGGATTCCAGTCTTGGGCTAGGAAAGGTGTGGCTTTCAGAACCAGGCTAGGCATCCCTAGACCCAAGGACATGTAAACGGTGGAGTCAACAACAGGTTTTTATGAGAAATAAGATTAGGCCCATCAGATCTTTAACAGAATAAAACAACATGTCTAAAAATGAGTGCCAATCTCACCCATCTTGAATCTGAGAAAGGGATAAACACTACCAATATCTGTGTATATCTTTTTTCCTTAATACTTCAGTCCCTTGAGTGAATGTCGAGGATTTTAAAAAATACAGTATTATGTTTGTAAAATATACTTTAACTTTTGCATCTCCAGTCTACCAGGAAGATGCGTGGATAATGTTCCCAGAGTTGCTGTTTAATATTCCTTTCTCTTCTATCCCCAATTCATGGCTTTCTGTAGTCAGTCTATACAAGTAAAGCTAGCCTAGGTTTCTGGATTGGTGTATCTAGTCCTATTAGAGGATTCCCCCATGTATACCCCAAAATGTATAGTCACACAATATCGGGTTCTGTATATAGTCATTTGGTCACCCGAGATTCCATTTTTCTACAACAACTTTCTCTGACTTCAACTATGACTTCAAACACAGTTATTGTAAACCACCACCCCAAATAGTCTGGACCAGGACTAAGTCAGGCTAGGCTATTCAGGGTTGGGTTAGAATAAAATGAGATACTCCTGGACCATAGAATGCAATAAAAATGACTTAGTAATAACAATGGGCAAAAAAGGGGCACAGGTCCGAATGTTAAAAAAGATAGGATTCAGGATAAAATGGTATTCCCTTCAACCTCCACATTCATCATGGCAAGTAGCCACTGTAGGTCTGAATTCTCACAGGGAAATATGAATTCTTCTAAAACCTCTGACACCAATTCCCCATAGATTGGCTTGGCTTTCTAGCCTTAGGAAGCAAGGAAGCTAAATGATGATCCTAGGATGGCCCCTCCTGGTCCTTAGAAGGTAACCAGCCCAACCTACATAAAATAGCACTCCAACCACAGAGCTCAAAATGGAATGCTCCCACCTATACCAAACTATACACTGAGACACTTTTTTTTTCATGGTTGCTAAGAATCAAAATAAAGAGAGTTCCTATGGACTGGGGCAATGGCTAAACAAACCATGGTATATTAATGCAGTGGCATCTTATGATGAACATGGGGAATTCAGAGAAATATGGGAAGATTTTTATGAACTGATTCAGAGTAAAGCAAAAAGAACCAAGAGAAAAATATATTCAATGACTACAATACAAACAGAAAAATGAAACTGAAAAGGCAGCAAGGTGGTATAGAGTAAAGATCATTGAATCTGAAGTCAGGAAGATTTGAGTTCAAATTCAGCCTGAGATATTTACTAACTGTGTGGTACTGGGCAAGTAAGTTACTTAATCTCTGTCTGCCTCAGTTTCCTCTTCTGTAAAGTGGGGATAATATTGGCCCCTAATGAGGAGTTTTTGTAAGGGTAAAATGAGTCAATATTTGCAAAGTACTTTACAAACCTTAATGTGCTATCTATATGCTAACCATTATTATTAGATAAAGAATAATTGCAATGGCCAGTCACAGAGAAGAGATTTTAAAACATATCCCTTTTGTTTCAGCAGAGACATAAGAATGATGAATACACTATCAGAAGTTACCACATTATTGAGCTATTGTTCACTGTTACAAAAGAGGATTCAATATTGTGTGTGTGCACATGGAAGCATGCATGCAGCATAATAGCCAGGAATGACCATAATATAAAAAATAAATAGCATTAAGGAAACTTTTTTTAAAAAAAGAATCTCTTCTGATTATCATTGGAGGGCTTTTCTTTCTATGAGTTGGATAGAATTTTACTGGTGGAATGCTGCAGTCAAGTCTATCCCACTTGGATGACCCAAGGGAGAATGAATCTAGCAGAATCGCCTTACATGTTCTGAAGTCCATATTTTATTTTATGGGGTCTAGCTTCCTTCTTAGGGAGCATATATATGGTCCCATGAGAAAAGTCTCCTCTCTTTTTGTCTCTCCCTCGCCTCATTTTCCATTTTCTATTATCCATTCATTGCCCACTGGCTCTACATGTTTATTTTTTTTTCTCTTGCTTGCTAGGTATTACCTCTGAGTTGGCTCCAGAATCTTCTGGTTGGGGGGAAAATAAACATAGTGGTATCATACGCAACAGCATGAAATTCTGAAGTCACTAACAGATCAAATGAAGTGGCCTGAAATTTCCCAATATTTGCTCTGGCATCCAAAACTGATCTCTTGTCCCAGGGATTTGAAATGTAGGACCATTTTGTAAAGAGAGAAAAAGAAGAACAACCCCCCCCCCATAATACCCTATCTCAGGTCAAGAGGGCAGAAGGTTTTCAGGGCAAGAATTTCAGCTGGGGATGAATTTTGAAGTTAAACCAAGAAAAATGGCAAAGTTGAGGCCCTTGTAAACAGAGGCAGTGTGGTTCAGTGAAGAGTGTGTACTGGGTCTGGAATCAGATAATATAAGTTCAAATTCTATCTTCAATACTTAGTACCTAGGTGACCTCAGGAAAGTTACTTTTGTAATATGAAAAATAGCATTTGAGTCCATTTTGTTTTTTAACCACCATTTTGTAAGTTGAGCTTCAGCTCTTGTAAGCCATCTGATTTTGTTACAAGTTTATTCCTCTTTCCCAACGTCACTGACCACAAGAATATCCCAATATCTGAGTAATTCACCAATAAGAAGCCTGGTGCCATGAACATTTCATTTTACTCTCTCCAGATATTAACTGGATAGAAACCAATAATCAGCGTTCTTGGCTACCGAGTCTTGAATCTAGTTTGTTTTACACTAAATGATGCTAAAGACATTGTCCAGATAATACTAGATTTCTTTATTCCAGGTCTTCCCTCTCTGGCCTCAGTTCCCTCATCTGTATGTGACAGAGGACTGGCCAGTGAACCCAGATCTTGTGAGCATCCCCAGAGTGCTTGGCCAATGCCACTCTTAAGAGGACTTTGGATCCTGCATAGACTTTTATTCGGTAACTGGTTCCAACTTGCTAACCACATGGTGAAGGATAGGCTTTTTGAATGGCCTGCTGTATCCAAAACCAGTGGACCCACTGACCAATCCCCTACTGCATATAAAACACAGGGATTGACCCAGGTAACCTGTAAGGTCCTTTCCATAACCCTGTAACTTTCTCTTGGCCAGATCCCTACTTGATGGAAAGAAAACAATTGGTTCTTCTCTATAGTTCTAATTCTTCTCTATAGTTCTACAAGATAAGCCAAGAGTTCCTGCTATCAAGTCATTATTCAATTAACAAACATTTAAGCTCCTATTACCAGATAGTATGTTAGGTGCCAAGTATTAAGGAACAAAAATTAAACCGTCCCTGATTTCAAGACAATTACTCAACAGGTGCCATTGTATGATGTGTTTTGAGCTCCTTCTTCACTCCATCCATTTCCCCATGGCCTTCTACTAGAATTTAAAGGTGAGCATTTAAAGCACTTCACCTCCTTGCTCCTACTCCCTGGTAGTATGCCAAGTGCCAAGTATTAAGAAACAAAAATTAAATAATCCCTGACTTCAAGGCATTCACCCAGTGAATTCCTAGAATTGGTATGGAGGGAGAGAATTCACTGCCTAGAATTCCCTCTCTCCATACCATTACCTCTTAGAAACCCTAATATCTTTGAAGATCAGTGCCACCTTCTATGTAGGAGGTTTTTCTTGCTCTCCCAAGCTCACAGTGCCCTAGTCCCATTTTATTTACCTTTTAGGTATCTTACAGTCATTTTTATATATCTATATTCTTTATACCATGTAACCTCTTTGTCAGTGGAGACTACAAAAGCTTTCAAATTATCTGAGATCTCTGGGGAAACCTCAAGTCATTATCTCACTAATGAGAAAAAGTCTAGAAATGTTTTATCTTTATATGGATGCATTTTTCCTATGAAGGGAGTATCGTTCAATATATGATAGGCACATGGATATTATTGATGGATTACAACTGCAATGGGGAATTGACATGTCTTCTAAAAGGATGACACCATGTTAAGTGGTCTGGTCATATACCAAAGTCCCATTACTCATTGGTACCCTCAAAATGTCGAAAGACCTAGAGCAGTGATGACGAAGCCTTTTTAAAAAAGCTTTATTTATTTATTTATTTTTAAACCCTTTTCTTCCATCTTGGACTCAATACTGTGTATTGGCTCCAAGGGAGAAGAGCAGGAAGGGCTAGGCATTGGGGGCTAAGTGACTTGCCCAGGGTCACACAGCTGGGAAATGTCTGAGGCCAGATTTGAACCAAGGACCTCCCATCTCTGGCCTGGCTCTCAATCCACTGAGCCTCCCAGCTGCCCCCAATGGTGAACCTTTTAGAGGGGTGGGTGATGTCCTTGAGCACAAGAGGAGAGGGAGAGGGGAGCAGCCTGACCCAGCCTCCCTTTGGCTTTCTAATAATGAACTCTGTCAAACTCTGTACTGGGGCAACAGTGAGCATGTCCATAGAGAGGGCTCTGAGTGCTCCCTCTGGCACGTGTGCCATGGGTTCACCACTGTAGATATAGAGAAAGACTTCTAATAGTAGAGTATAATGGACAATTAATGAGAGATCAAGAATAACAAAGGATGCAAAGGCATGAGTCAACTATGATCTGTTCCACTAGGGAAAATATCCATCTTGACGAAATCATGTATCCAGAAAAGTCCTAAGAAATAAGAAGCATATATCTGTTGCTTAATAATAATAAAAATAAAATGAGATGTAACTGGGCAAAAAAGCAAATGCATTCTCTTTTCAGCAGAGAGGTGAGAGATCAGGATTATGCTGATAAATATGTATCATTTATTTTTTGGGGGGAAATGTATTCAGGAAATACTTTTAAACTTAATTTGCATTATTAATATTTTCTCCATCACTTTTTTAAGTCTAGAAATCAACAAAACAATCAAATCCTAATTTATAGCACTTGCCACTTTCTGAGGCATAAATATCACACTGAAAAGAGAACAGTTGTTGTTTGCAAAGGGATATAAGTTGTCTCCAGTACATATCTGTAAGCAATTAAAGGTATAGAATGTTGAATGCATAGTTTGGTTCATCAGTTTCCTGTCTATGTTTTTCTTGGTTTAAAAAGCATTTACTAAGTTCTCATTATGTTCCAGGCCCTGTGTTAATAGCCTTTGCCTACTAAAGGGAGACAGCATGCAAAAAACTAGGTGTATAGCCATAGGCGAGGGTGTCCTGGTAAATATTTAACAACTAGGCCTTATAAAAAACAAAATTTATGAACACACTTAAAAAGTTTCTTTTCAGTTATGATTAAAAAAAATGTTTAGTAAATTTTTGAGTTACCATTTATTTTTATTTTTGACAAAAATAAAAATTTTAATAAAATATTAACATAATGTTAAAGTATGTAACATAGTAATAATATATATGATTTATAATAAATAAGTAATAAATTATAATAAATATGCTTCTTGAAGAGAAACAAATTATCACATTAACTACGTCCAAAAATCTATAACTCATTCTTTTTTTTCCCTTCCCTTCCCTCCCATCCCATTCCCCTCTCCATGAAGGCAGGTAATATGATATAGGCTGTACATAATACATATTTCCTTGTTCATCATGTTGTGAAACAAGTCACATAGTGCTTACGCTGAAGAAAAATTCATGGAGCAAATAAAATGTTTCAATTAGCATCTGGGCTCTGTCTGTTCCTTCTATGATGGCGGATACTCTTTTTCATCATGAGTCTCATGGAATTGTCCTGGATCCTTGCCTTGTTGATAATAATTAAGTTATTCATGGTTGTCATCATACGTTATTATTATTACTGTGTGCAATATTTTCCTGGTTCTGTTTTTTTTTTTTTTAAGAATTTGTTTTAATCAGCTAAAATCTGCCTTCTCATCTTCCCATCCTCCTCCAATTGAGAAAACAAGGAAAACAACCTTGTGTGATCAATCAAAACACATTTTTACATTGGCTACATCTCAAAAAAAAATTTGCCTCCTTCTCTTTTCTGAGTCTTTGCTTTCTCTATCAGGAAGTGGGCAATTTGTTTCATCTTTTATCCTCTGGAAATCCTAGTTGGTCATTATATTGATATAAGTTTAGCACACTAGTAGTCCATCACATTCACATCCCATTACTTGTTTATCCATTCCTCAATTTATGGACACCCCTCAAGATTTTCATTCTTCATCATCTCAAAAACAGCAACAAATATCTCTGATATCTTTAGAGTTTGTTTTTGCTTGGGACTAATCCCTCTCTTAATTTAACCATCCTCTAATTCTTCCTTTCCCTTTGCCCCTTTCCTTCTTATTTCCCTTTTCAGGAACAGGGATTTACTCAATATATTTCTGTACACAGATCTATAGGTGCATGTATTCTTCAGGTGTTAGCCACTCTGTTGTTCCCCCCATCCCACCCTCATCCTCTCCTGGTTTGTAAAAAAATCTGTTTGTGTACCCTGATTATGTAATATAAATTTCCCTAACCTTCCTTTATCTTCTCTCTTCCCATTGTCTTCCAACTTCCCTAACGTGAATTCCTTTTCTCCACTCCATTCTTTTCTTTTTTAAACCCGTACCTTCCATCTTAAATTGGTACTGTATATTGGTTCCAAGGCAGAAGAGTGGTAAGGGCTAGGCAAGGAAGGTTAAATGACTTGCTCAGGGTCACCCTGCTAAGGAAGTCTGAGACCAAATTTGAGCCCAGGATCTCCCAACTCCAGACCTGGCTCTCCATCCACTGAACCACCTAGCTGCCTCCTCCTAAGATCATCAAGAAAGAATTACTCTTAAGCTTTATCTAATGGGATTCCCTCTCTTATTTGTGATGATGACAGTTTAGAAAACACAGGTTTATCAATTTCCGATATCTGAATATGAGCAGTTTATCTTTGATAAATCCTCTATCAGTATTCATTCATGCTTATCTCTTTGAGTTTCTCTTCACTCCTGCATTTGAACTCTTTTCTTCAGAAATACTTGGAAGTCCTCTATTTCATTTTAAATCCCATTTACACCCCCTTGTAGCATCATACTCCATTTTGCTAGATTTGGTCTTCTTTACTATAAGCCTTTCCTTTGCCTTCTGAAATATTTTATTACAAAATTTCTGCTCCTTTATACTGGTGGGTGCTAAATCATGTGTGATCTTGATTATGGCTCCTCTCTTCATTCTCTTTCTAGCCGCTTACAATATTTTTTACTTTGATCTGAAAGCTCTAGATTTTGCCTGTGATGTTCCTGGGAGTTTTCATTTTGGGGATCCAGAAGATGACTGGTGTTTTGTTTTGTTTTCTATTTCTAGTTTGTCTTCTGCTTCTGAGATACCAAGGAAATTTTTTCAAGATTTCTTTTTTTTTTTAGATTTTATTTTATTTTACTATTTTTAAAATTTTAAGTATTTTTCCATGGTTACATGATTCATGTTCTCTTTCTCCCCTTTTCCTTCCTCCCTTCCAGAGCCAAAAAGCAATTCCACTGGGTTATACATGTATTATCCCTCAATATCTATTTCCATAATATTTATTTTTATAATAATCTTTTAAAAACCAAAACCACACATCCCATACCCTATAAACAAGTGATAAATTGAATGTTTTCTTTCTACATTTCTACTCCCACAGTTCTTTCTCTTGATGTGGATAGAATTCTTTCTCATGAGTCCCTTGGGATTGTCCTGGATCATTGCACTGCTATTAAAATAGCAAAGTCGATTACATATGATTGTCCCATGATGTTTCAGTTTCTGTGTATAATGTTCTCCTGGTTCTGCTCATTTCGCTCCATGTCAGTTCACAGAGGTCTTTCCAGTTCTTATAGAAATCAAGCATTTCATGATTCCTTATAGCACAGTAGTATTCCATCACCATCATATCCCACAATTTGTTCAGTCATTCCTCAATGGAGGGACACCTTCATTTTCCAATTTTTTGCCATCACAAGGAGCGCAACTATGAATATTTTCGTACAAACATTTTTCATTATTATCTCTTTGGGGTATAAAACTAGTAGTGGTTATTACTGGATCAAAGGGTATCCATTCTTTTAAAGCCCCTTTATCAGTCATCAATTTCTTAGGACATCATATCAGCCATATGCAAGTTAGTTGCTAGAAAACCAAATGTATCAATTACCTTTATTCTGAGTAACTGATCTTTTCCCCAGGGGAGCTGCTTTCTTGTATTTCTCTCACAGCTATTGGGGCTTTTTTCCTGCCACTTCCTTTTTAAAAAATTGTTCCAATCAAAAATGGCATCACATTTTACAATGAATCAATTAGCAAAAATCTTTTGAATACTTACTATGTGTTAGATATGGATTTAGACTAAAATATAAAACCAAAAGCAAAAGTCTTTTTTTAAAGTTTATCATTTATTCATTCATTCATTCATTCACTCATTTATTTATTTATTTACTTATCTGCTCATTTATTTATTTATTTATTTATTGTTTATTTATTTATTTATTCGTTCATTTATTTATTTATTTGTAATGTTGACCCTTGGTTACAAGAATCATGTTCTTTTCCTACCCTCCTCCCACTCCTCTCCTGTAGCCAACGGGCAATTCCATTGGGTTTTACATATGTCATTGATCACGATTTCTTAAAATATGATGTCTAGGCTATTTTTCCGAGTCATGGTTTTTTAGTTAGTCCAATTATTTTAAAAGTATCATTCCGTTATCTATTTTCCAGGTTAGTTGTTCTTGCTTTGAGATACTTTATATTTTCTTTGATGTTTCAGCCTTTTGACTTTACTTGAATATTTCTTGTTGTTATATGGAGTCATAACTTGGTCCATTTTTGTTTTTAGGGAGTTTGTTGCTTGGGCAAAGTTTTGTACTTATTTCTCATACCAAAATTTTCATTAATTTTTTACTTCTTTCTTCCATAATTCTCATTTCTTTGCCAAGTTTTGCCTCAAGCATTCTTTTCATTTATAAAACCATTTTAAAATTTCTTTTTGCTTCATCTCTTCTATGAATTCTAGATGACTTTTTGTCCAAGTTGTGTTTTTCTCTGAGGCTTTGCTTGTAGATATTTTGGAGTCATTTCCTTCTTCTGAGTTTGTATTTTGAGCTTCTGTGTCACCACAATAGCTCTTTATTGTGGGATTCTTTTTTATTTGCTTATTCTTCTAGCCTACTTCCTATATTTGGACTTGATATTAGAGTTGGGCTTTGAAATACTTCTAGAGGGAAAGTCTGGGCTGGTCCTTGGCTACTTTCTTGGGGATACTGATGTGTTGTTTTAGGATCTCAGGGATAGAGCAGAAGCTTCTAAGGTTCTAGTACTCCCCAAATGGGTGAATTGAGGGCAAGGTATGATTTCTGTCCCCCACCCATGCACCCTAAGGGTCTGAGCTCTGCAAATCCCTGAACCAGCTTTGGGTCTGAGCAAGAATAGACTGCTGCTGGATTCAGCCTCTATCAAGCAGGTGTAATGTTTCTATTGGTTCAAAACTATAGGTTGCCTTTGTCTAGAACTCCAGTCTAGGTTATATCTCTGCAGTGCTTAGCATGCTCCTATTTCCTGTGTTCACATACTTCCTTGTCTGTATCCCTAGAGCAATCTGGGTTGGGCAAATGACTCACTCTTACTTATTCTGGTTTCCCTGTTTAGGATTTGACCCTATCCATTTTCTATGTCCAAAGGAGCTTGGGGGGACAGGAATTCACTGCATTGCTTCTTACCTTTCCACCATCTTGGCTCTGCCTCCAACACACTTTTAAGTTTAATCTGTATTATTAATACTTTCCTAAGTCTAGAGAATCAACGAAACAATAGATCAAACTGTGATTTGTAATGATTATTGATTTCTGAAATCTGAAATTCTGTAAAATGTTCACGATGAATATTCAACCAGCTCTCAAGAGGCCGTCAGAGATGGCTCCAGCACACCCCCAGAGGATCATAGTCAGAATAAACTAGAGTTTATGAAGTGCCTACTTTGTGCTGGATATTGTGCTAAATGATGGAGAAACAAAGAAACGCCAAAGATAGTCTCTGCTCTCAAGGAGCCCACAGTCTAGTAGGGGAGGCCACACACAAACAACCATGTACAGACAAGTTATAGACAAGAGAAACTGGGGAGGACCCACAAAGAGAAGACAATAAGACAAAGCAAGTAAATATGCTGTATATCTAAAGTGTGAATGGGAAGCAATTTGAGAAGGCAGGGTACTAGCACTGAGTAGAACAGGGAGAAACTTCTTACAGAAGGAAGGATTCTAAATGAGCCCAAGTGGCATGATAATATTGTCATGATGGCATCACAAAAAACTAAAAGTGTAGAACACCATATTGGAGCATATTCCATTCCTCAGCTAGGTGGCACAGTGGATAGAGCTACAGGTCAGGAGCCAGGAAAATCTCAGGTCAAATCTAGTCTCAGATACTTACTAGTTGTCTGACTCTGATCAAGGCACTTAATCTCTGTTTGCCTTAGTTTTCTCATGTGTAAAATGGGTATAATAACGGCTGCTACTTCCCAGGGTTGCAGTAAAGATCAAATGAGAAAATATGTTATAAAGTACTTGACACATAGTAGACACTATATAAATGTTAGCCCATTATTATTCTTTCAGAGTTTGGTCATGGGAGTTGGTTCTGTTGGTATGGAAACTCAGTTGTTTAATAAAGAAAGTTGTTCAGTCTTGCAGAATTATCTGACCTTTATTGAGTAGCGCATGAAAATATGAATTTTAAAGATTTATATTGTTAGGACTTTATCCTTGCACAGTGTCTCCAATCTGCTAAGTAGGGCACACTGACCACCTTTTATCAAGGAGACATGCATTTTGAGGGGTTCCTTTTTCTTGGTTGGAATGGGTTGGTACTGAGCTGTCATAATTCCCTTATTCTAGCTCTTATCATCCTTCAGTGGAAAAATGAAAGAATGGTTCATTCATTCATCATCAATGGTATGCATTTGTGAAATGACTGGGCAGCGAACATGGAATGGAGATGTTCTCTGGGTTAAGCTCATTGCCCATTTAGGGACCAAAACAGCAACCATGGTTTCGTTTGTTCTATTTACAAGCACACTTTAGTTACAGAATTGGTGTGATAGACATGGCAGTGGTGTGGTAGAGAGGTGGGAAATTATAGGGGTAGAATGTTGTATACACTATCAGAAGTGGTCACCTCATTGGCTATTTTTTTGCTGAACTGTTCTTTTAAGCCACGGGAGGGTTCGATGCTTATGTGTGTAGTGTGAATATCTAGAAATAACTGACATAAATATAAATAGCATAAATGAAATTCCTCCTACCCAATTTGGTGTCAGAAGATCTGAGTTCAAATCCTGCATCTGCAACTTGATAGCTATGTTAGGTTAGACAATTACCTTATTTCTACAAGTCTCAGTTTCTTCATTTATAAAATAAGGAGACTTCACTAAAATTTCCAAAATTCTAAAATCCTTTCCACTTCTAAATCCTATGACTTTAGTTGATTCATTACATCCCTCCTCTCCAAGTCTAATCTCTACCCCCCCATCTCTGTATGTGTGTGTGTGTGTCTCTCCTTCTGTCTGTCTGTCTTCTTCTGTTTGTCGCTGACTCATTACTTTCTCTGTATTTTTACCTTTGCTCTGTCTCTGTCTTTCTTTTCTCCTCCCCATCTCTCTGTCTCTCTGTGTGTTTCTCTTTCTCTGTTTCTCTTCCTTTTGAGAGGGATCTTCACAATAGCCCTCTCCCTTAATTATAAACACCCCATTCTACCTTCTCTTTGTTTCTTCCAGGATACCCAGGCTGAAATAACTCATAACATCATTATTTGGGAACCCTTTCCTGCTCCTCTGGATCACAAATGGCCTGGGTAAAGTTTGCTGAGTTGCATCATCATTTGGCGTTTGTTTCTACCCAGAAAAAGGAGGCAGTGGCCTTGAGCCTCATCAGAGGGCCAGAGGCCACCCTTTAACTCTTAGAATACTGACTTGTTCCTGGCTACGGGAGTGCTAGTTCTGTTCAGAATTTTCTATAGGTGAGGCTGGGTCAATGACCCTCTGGTGGGGTAGAGAATCTCATTTCTAGGACTGTTTGGGCTGAGGCCTCATTGTGTAAAGGGAAGACCCTGGATGGGAAATCATGGGATCTGAGAGTTTAGAGTTGTAAAGGTCCTTAGAGGGTATCTAAACCAATGCCCTCATTTTACAGTTAAGAAATATGAGCTCAGAAGCCTCCAGATGCCTCAAGCCTTCTAACTCGAGATCTAGAGTCCACACCAGTACACCCCACTGCCTCCCTAAAAGATAAGGGATATGAATTTGTATCTAGCTTTGGTGGCAGAGATGGAGCACAGATTCCTAAGAGGTAGTCTTCCAGAATGAACTCCTGGCCTCTCGACCACAGGCTCCTGTAGTTTATGTCTCCATATTACATTGAAATACTAGAGTAAAGAGTCAAGGAGAAGAATCTTAGGGGTCTAAGTGAACCACAAGGTGAATATGAACTCGCAAAGTGATGCAACTGCTAAAAATGACTAAGCATAATCCAAGGAGGCACAAAGATGTGTGGGAGGCATCACTTTAAAAAAATTAATTTTAATAAAAAATCCTCTTACCTTCCATCCTAGAATCAATACTACATATTGGTTTCAAAGCAGAAGAATGGTAAGGGCTAGGCAATGGGAGTTAAATGACTTGCCCAGGGTCACACAGCTAGGAAGTGTCTGAGATCAGGCAACTAACCCTTTATATTCAGGACACCATATCTCCTAGAGCTCCTTTAGTTTGTTTTGGGGCATCATAACCTAAGAAAGAAGCAGAGAACATTCCTGGATCACTACAAAGACAATCAGAGAGATGATCAGAAAAAAACCAAACTCTAATGAAATGGAAATTGTTTAGCCTGCATAGGAGAAAGTCCACAGGTGGAAGAAATGCTTGTTTCTCTGGACTAGAAATACGAGGATGACAGTTAGTTTTCAAACCCCTGTTGCATCTGTATAGAAAAGGTTCTCATAATATTCAGTTCAATTAAACAGACATTTATTAAATGCCTACTGTGTGTTAAACACTGGGGATACAATCTAATAGTATCATATGATATGATATGATATGGTGTAATATAATACAATATAATACAATTGTAATTATATAGAGAAAACTGACTGCTCTCTGAGGGCTCCACTGAAATATTGAATGACCAACATTTTCTTTTCTTGTTTCAAATGAAAAGATATTTTATTTTCCCAATTACATGTAATAATAATACATTTTCCAAAATTATAAGATCCAAACCATCTCCTTTTCTCTCTTCCCTCCCCCCACTCAGAGAGAGTGAACAATTTGATCTGGATTATACATGCATTATCATGCAAAATATACCACCATGTTGGTTATTGTTGTAAGAGCACACTTATACAAAACCAAAAACACCAAATAAAACCATAAATACACTGATTTGAAGAGAGTATGCTTTGATCTTCATCCATCCAACTCAAGAGTTCTTTCTCTAGAGGTGGATAGCATTCCCCATCAAAAGTCTTTCAGAATTGTCCCACATCATTGCATTGCTGAGAGCAGCCAAGTTTTCACAGTTGGTCATTGTAAAATATTGCTGTTATTGTGTACAATGTTCTCCTGGTTCTGCTTATTTTTCTCTGTATCAGATCCTGCAAATCTTTCTGGCTTTTTCTGAAATCACCTTGCTTATCACTTCTTACTGCATAGTAGTATTTCATTACCAACATATACCAAAATTTGTTCAGCCATTCCTCAATTAATAGATATCACCTTAATTTCCAATTTTTTGCCACCACAAAAAAGAGCTGCTATAAATATTTTTGTACAAGTTGGTCTTTTCCCCTTTTTGATCTCTTTGGGATACTGACCCAGTAGTGATATTACAAGACCAAAGGGTATTCACAGTTTTATAAACCTTTGGGCTTAGTTCCAAATTGCCATTCTAGAATGGTTGGATCAGTTCACAACTCCATCAACAATGCACTAGTGTCCCAGTTTTGCCACATGTCCGTCAGCATTTATCATGCTCCTTTACTAGAATGATCCCCATTTTCAAGAAATTTTTCTCTAATCACTTCTTGACCTTTTGGCTAAATTCAAATGTAGTATCTGTTCTTATCAGTGAATATCTGTTATATTTGGGAAGCTGTAAAATGCCAGGGGTCTGTAGCAATCAAGTCTCACTAATCTTTGGTATATGGAGAGGACACCCACCCACAAACAGGCTTGACTGAAGGGAGGGGCACGCTCTTGCTGAGTGCTCCTTTACTTCCCCCCTCCCACCAAGCAGTTAGAAAATCAGTTACAATATGGAGGTTGATCTGGCATCTTCTGGGCTCAGACAGTGGACTAGGAAGGACTAAATTCCTAAAGATGATAACTCTCTCTTAATTATTTCCCCACTGGATTGAATAGGAGAGAATAGGAGAAACTTGATATCTTTGAAGCTTTAAGGCACAGAGGAAAGGTTTTACTTTTGGGCTACAAGGCAGGAAGAACTCAGCTTGAAGAAGTTTGAGTATTTCCCTAAATATAGCCAGACACTGCTCCCAATTGATTAAAGGTTTAATGATTCGTGGGGAAGGGAAGGAAGGAAGATCAAATAAGGATTGACAAGGTCTGGGAAGCCCTCAAACTGTATGTCCAAGCAGCCCTTCCCCCCAAAGGGAAAAGGTAGCATATAGCTAGTCTGATCTCTAAGCCCATAAATAATCTTCTCCTATATCTAAATAACTAAATCGAGGTAACTGTGATGTAGTTGAATGTGAAATCAAGGTAAAGCAGGTTGACAGCTAAGTACTAAAATGGCTTTGCTCAAATTCAAGCCTCCAGCCCCCAAGAGGGCTGGACCCAGGATCCAGCAAACAGAGTGACCTGCCTACTGGAAACCCAGGACCCAAATGCCTTTAACTGCCACCTCTCCCAGAGTTCTCAGGGCAGGGCAGGGGAGGGGCCCTATGGAATTCTGAGCTGTGGCCTGACCCCCTCTCTGCAGATAGAATTCCACTCTGCAATCTGAATCTCACATATCTGATATACCCTCGATCTGAGGACAATATATTAAGTAGATTTTGGAATAGAGAGATGGAATAGGAGCCTGCTCTGTCCACTCCAAGTATTACAGTACTTCAGGGAACAGTACGCCTCCCCCTGGGAGGGAAGAAAAAAAAAAAAGAATTTTTTTCTCTATACTAATGCTAAACTCTGTTTTGTTGTAAAACACTAAATTGTTTTCTTTCCAATGAAAAATAGAGTAGGAATGAATAATTCTTTGGAAGTTTTGGGTGTTCATTAATTAGGACTTGTAATTTTCTCAGCAAAAGGAAGCTAAGTGGTCTAGCAAATAGAGTTCTAAAAGACTTGAATTCAAATTCTAATGCAGATACTCACTAGCTGTGTGACCCTGGGCAAGTCACTTCACCTGTCTGCCTCCATTTCCTCATCTGTAAAATGGGGATAATAATACACCTACATCCTCGGATTGTTGTGAGGATCAAATGAGATAACATATGTAAAATGATATGTTCCAAGTCAGAAGAGCAATAAACACTAGGCAAAGAGGGTTAAGTGACTTGCCCAGGGTCACACAGCTAGGAAGTGTCTGAGGCTGCATTTGAACCCAGGACCTGGCTTTCAATACACTGAGCCACCTAGCTTCCCCCTGTAGCATCTCTTAAAAATAGAATAATCATCTCATCAAGATGTATTAAAGCAAGCAGACCCAGATTTCTATACTTCCTTACAAACATTTTAGCCTATGATCTAGGTGGAAAGAAGTATAGTTTTTGTCATAAAATTCTTTCAGTCTTCTATTTTTAGGAGACTAAAAACTCTACTCTCAAGTACCTGCTGGATGTTCCCAATTTATGTCCCATGGTTATCTTAAATTCAACGTATCCATTAGATAGAACTCATTATCTTTCTACTTAAACCTTTCCTTCCTTCCAGACTTCCCTGTTTCTGTTAAGGGTACCACCATCCTTCTAGCCTCCTAGGTTGTAAAGAGACATTCTCAATTTTATATTCTCTTTCACCACCTCCAAATCTAGCCAATCATCAAGGCTGGTCCATTCTAGTTCATCTCTCACATTTGCAGATTTCTCTCCTCTCATGTCCAAAGCACTGTGGTCATCTGTCACCTGGATTGTTACGGAATCCTCTGAATTGGTATCCCTGAATTCAGGATCTCCCTCTCCAATGGTTATGGAGAGCAAACGAATACAGCAAGAACAGACACCCAGAAGTCCAAATTATAGGAATCGTTACCTTTATTACAGACCGGCAGGACAGCCCCCAAGGGGAGTCGTACTGAACAAAGGTACAGAATTTATAGAGGGACAGAAAAGCGAGCCAAAGGAGGGGATTGGTAGTTTTGAACAAAGCACACATATGTGTCCATATTGGGATTCTGCAGAGCAAGCAAACAATAAATCACAGAGGTAGACTATTTATACTTTTAGCAATTTCTCAGGATTCCAGTGTTTTACAGTGGAGGGGAGGGCATATGCCTTGCCATAAATTTAACCCTAGAGCTGACAGTGTCTGAATCCCTGAAGGAAGCTGCAGCTTTCAGAGGAGACTAACGGGAGCTGCCTGGAAATATGGTTTTTGTCTCCTTCCCTGCAGGCTTCCTGGGACTGTGGATTTTTGTCTACTTCACAGTGTATCCTTCGTGGAACTGACATATTGAGACTATGAAAGGGAAATTCTGACAAATTGTGAGAATT
Organism: Gracilinanus agilis; assembly: GCF_016433145.1. NCBI lineage: Eukaryota > Metazoa > Chordata > Mammalia > Didelphimorphia > Didelphidae > Gracilinanus > Gracilinanus agilis. The sequence continues at coordinate 44,187,748 of NC_058131.1, read as the reverse complement.
AAAGTTAACATCCAAAGTACTCTAGGTATTATATTTAATAAGATTTATTAAAATTAACTTGAAGCAAAAAGGAAACTAAAAGGCTAGAGTCAAGAGGGAGTTTGCCCAAACCACACACTTGGAAGAGAGAGCTAGGGCAGAGTTACAGAACTATATACAGACAACGTTACAATGCAAATGTGAGGATAAAGGGAAAGGGATGCTGGGAGATGAAGTACAAAAGTACAAAATTTCTAATTAATACACTACTCTAGAAGCTTCTTTGTTCACTCATTCTTCAGTCAGGTCTCATTGTTCATGACTCCATTTGGGATTTTCTTGGCAAAGACACTAGAGTGGTTTACCATTCCCTTCTCCAATGAATTCCTCTATTTGGCATTTGAAGTCTTTCACAAACTAGTTAATTCTATATTCCCCCTTATGCCCCATGCACTCTGAGATCCAGCCAGGATGATCCACTTACTGTTCATTTTGCCTAAAATTTTAACCACCTTGTCACAATTCCATTTTATTTTGCATTAGTCATTTTACTTTGCAGAGTTTATCTCACTTGCCCTTTTTTCCTCTGCCTTGAGAATCCCGAATTCCCTTTAATCCTTCAGGACTGAAGAGACCTTTTGTAATTCTCTTGTGGTTAGTGCCCTGATCCTTACAAATGTTCTAAAATATATCCTCTATTTACTTACTTTTGAACCATGCTCTATCTCTTCAGCAGAATGTAAGCTTCTTGAAGGCAAGGAATACCTCTCTTGTATGTGTATCCCCAGCACCTACATAGCCTGGAACATAATAGGTACTTGAAAAATTCTTGATTATTCAATTCAATAAACATTTATTAAGCTCTATATTATGTCAAGCCATAGCAATGGGAAAAAAAGACAACCCCTGCCTTCAAGGAGCTTATAATCCATTAGGAAGAGCAAGGTTTACACAGTTGAAAACAAATTAAAATAGTCCTAAGGAGAGGATCCAACAAAGTTCTATGAGAGAATTGGATAGACCACTTCTAGCTGGGATGGTCAGGGGAGGCACAAGGGGGGAGATGGGATATGAGCTAATCACTAAAGAAAAGGAGAGATTCCAAAAGTTGGAAAGAGGGGCAGATGCTGGAAAGAGCAGTATGAGATTGGAGGACCAAAGTTTAATGGTTTAATTTGGTCAGAAGACAGAATATATAGATCAAAGATAAGTCAGATGAGGTGGAAAAGGTAGGGTAGCATCAAATTGTGGAAGATAATGACCACTAGGCTAAGGATTTTGTATGTAATCCATGTGCATTTCCCTTTCCCCTTTCCCCCTTCATCCCCTAAGACTCTTGGCTCACATTAATTAGGTCTGGTCCTTGGGGGGCCTCAATTTTCTGTAAGAGGTGAAATAAAGATGGCCTCATGTTTGATATCCATAATACACTTTGAGTGCATGAATGGGAGTTGGAGAACTTCTTACCTGCATTTGGGGAAACCTAGACACAAACTAAGCCTTAGCTTTATTTTGAAGATTTCCTTAGTGTAAAACTCCAAAAACTTGAGTAATAAGCCAAAGAGACGCTAAAAAGTTTTGAAGGTCAAGGCCTCAGGATCCAACTCAGTCTATGTAAATTATTTCAAAATATTTATCTTCATTTTCAGCTTCTTCCTAGTACTTTAGTTCCACATTTTAGCAGCTTATGTTTACCCGATGCTTCACTGGGCAGTCAGTCTACAATCATTTAATAAGTCCTTAGAAAGGGGCATAGATAGAGCCTCAGACTGAAGACAGGAAGACCTGGGTTTGAATTTGACCTCAGATACTTTTTTAGCTATGTGACCCTAGGCAAGTCATTTAACCCTGATTGCCTAACCCTTTCTGCTTTTCTGTCTTAGAATTGATACTAAGACCAAAGGTAAGGGTTTAAAAAAATAAAGACTATATCTGATGGAACTAACCTTATTTCTTATAAATACCTATAATTGACCCTTAAATTTCTTATAGCCTTTTTTTAGACTTCTCTTTTCCACTGTTCAGATTCTGGCTTGTAGGATGGTTATTTTTATACATGTGTGCATATACACATGTATGCGTATGTGTATACATGCATGTATATGTACATATACACATATACATATATGTGTGCATATCCATACATGTACACATACACACACACATATCCTATTTCCCAACTACAATTTTAGTTCGTTGAGGGCAGAATCTGTACATTGTATCATCTTGTTGTCCCTACCTAGTGCCTTTCACATAAGTGTTTAATATTTCCTTGAATTAAATTACAATTTTTTTCTCTAAATACAAATGCCACTTTTCCTTTGATATCTTTTCAGGAATAAGAACTGAAACAAGGTTCTATTCATCCATAAGACCTAGAACACTGTGTTCTGTCTAAGAAAGGAAGAGCAAGGGCGGGGATGGTTTCAATGGTTATGCAAAATGCAAAACAAACAGGATTGGATTATTTGCTAAACCCTAGGAGAGGTAGCCAGAAAGCACCTTAATCAGCAAATCTTTCTCTTTCCTCCTTTCTTTTTTTCCTCTCTCTCTCTCTCTCTCTCTCTCTCTCTCTCTCTCTCTCTCTCTCTCTCTCTCTCCCCTCTCTCCCTCTTTCTTTTTTTCTCTCTCCCTTCTTCCCTTCCTTCCTTTCTTTCTTCAGCTCCCCAGACCCAACCCCACTCAGTCTCTCAATTCCTTCTTCTCCTTCAATTCCATTTCCATAGTAGTCCACTACTTGATTGCTTTTGGAGAGGGTAATAGAAGTGCAAGCATGTTCTTGAGGAGGGAATTTGTAAGCCCAGTTTAATTGAAAAACTGTAAAATGCTACATCAATGAATCATCAAATATCACTCCCATTATCAGATCCTAGTATACTCTATAATTCTACTCTTATCCTTGATTCCTGAATTTTTATCTTCCATCTACCGGTTTCCCTAAGGCACTCAACACTTTAAATTGTTGAGGTCTTCCAGTTTTTTTCTCTGATACTGAGTAACAATGTGGAGTTGTCTAGTTGATAAAGTCAATATTTTTTTGGGGGGGTGGCAAACCCATTTTTCCCGGAGCAGGGTGCTAAGGCCTTTACTTCTTTTACATAACTAGGAAAACAGCTACTAGTTGTAATCAATATCTTGGTGCATTAAGAAATAATGACCTTGAGGAATTCAGAGAAACATCTGTATGAATTGATACAAAATGAAACTAAGAAGAACCAGAATGATTTACAAAATGTCCATATCAATGTGAATGAAAAGATCACTAAAAGAATATAGTGACATCATTTTGGTCCTCTTTGAGTACAAAGAACAACAACCAACCAAAAGAACATTGACCTCTCAGAAAATGAAAAACCATTAAAGATCCCAGAGAACAGATAATGAAACATACTTTTCCTCTTTGCAAGAGTGTCAACCTGGAAAAACACAGAACTACTAAAGTAGTCAGCAAAACCAGATCTTTAATCAGGAAAGCAATAGGTCCATAATAATCTGCCACTTCACAGAGCCAAGCTCCAAATGCTACACAAAGTCGAAACCCTGGGGCTCTGGGAACAATATCTCTGGAAGAATCACCAAGCAAGATGATTCTCCAAAGAATGACAGAACTTGGGATCTTATATACATTTTGGGGAACAAAGGACAGGGAGTTATGATTGATTGACTTTATAAATGGCTACAAGGAATTGAGAATTCCAAAACAGGATTATCAGGGAAAGGCTGATGCTTTACAATGATACTAAAGAAAGAGTCCAGCCAAGGGCTGGGCTTCCTGGAAGAGAACTTTTATTCAATGGGAGAAACTACTAAGACAAAAAAGGGTACTTAACATTTGATTATGTCCACTAGTGCTTTAAGATCTATTTGTTCAGTCTGAAACTGGTCAGTCTGGGACTTTCCTCAGCAAGTTCTCAGGGGACAGGGACAAACCTGGGGTTCCTAAAAAAACCAGTTGACAAGAGAAACAAAAAAGCTCTGAAGGTATCTTCAAATGGGTCACTGAAAGAGTTGTTTTTCTTTAATCATTTTAATTAACTATTCAATTTAATTAATTAGCCCCTGCATATCCCTGAATGATAGTGTTGTAAAAACAAAAAGAGTCGATAAAACAAGCCAATTTTTGGTCACTTTCTAATTATTCTCATTTTCATCAGATGCCCAGTAAGGATTACTAAATTCTATTTGCAATGAGTCCCTCAAGTCAGTTTATTCATCCTTCCAAACTCAAGTTAACCATTCCCAAAAAGCCTCTCTAGTCCAACACTGACTGAAGTAAATTGGGCACCAACCCTCTTGAGTTGGAAAGGAGATAAGGACCACCAGTTCCTGTATCCCTACCTGTCTTTTCCCCACTTGTTCTCATCCTTAAGTAAGTGACCATGATGAAAAAAACAAAACAAAATATAGCTTTACAACTGCCCTTCACTTCTTTGAATTCTGATTACCTTTAGGAGTTTACCTATCATCTGTGATGTTTTAGGGCAGTGATGGGCAAACTACGGCCTGTGGGCCAGATGGGGGTGTGTGTGCCTGAAGTGTTCTATCCAGCCCGTGACATTATTCCTATTCTGACGAATACAATGAGTAGAATACAATACAATGAAACTTCAAAAGAGTTGCTTTAGAAACAGACTGACAGATGAGCATTTCCTTTCCTTTGGCTCCCTCTTTAAAAAGTTTGCCCATCACTGTTTTAGGTCAATCACATATTGCCTTCTAACATTCCTATGATCTCAACTCATTGAAATCTTGAGTCACTATTTAACTTTTCATACATCTACATTGTAAGGTCCATATACTTTGTTTTGTCAAATTACTTTTTAATTGTTAACAATAATGTATAATAAGCACAAATATTTGCATATACAGAGAACAAAGAAATGTCCAGTATAAGAAACTATAAACTTCTCCTTTTTGCTTTTTGGATGCTGTGCCTTCCTTCCCCCAAGGCCACCTTCCCAACTATGCACTCTTATTCACAGGGTGGGATCCTCAGAGGGCAGCTACTCCCCCTCAGGGTTCAAGTATTATTGCTTATATACTTATTTCTTATTGCTGTAATCGATTAACTTTTAGAAAAGGATATTTAATAGGTTGGGGTAGTCAAAAGAGTTCATCTGAAACAATCCCCCCCCCCAAAAAAAAAAAGGTCTGGGCACACTTTCCCATGAGTGCACTCAGATCCATGGAAGAATATGTTCTAACTGTAAAGAAAATGTGGTCTAAAGGTAAATTCATAGCTCTTGTTCATTGGAATTCCTTTCTTGAGTTCATAGTTGCATTCTTCTCTGGTGCAAGGTGCATTTAATTTGAAGCAGATTCCTCCTTCTGAAGACTTCTCTCTGTATCCATCTGTTTCTCTTTGTGGTTGTCCATTTTTGTCCTTGGTATAGCTCGCCCTTGTTCCTTGCTGAGAGTGTTATCTCCTCTTTCTCTAAGTCATTTTCTGTACTCTGTCTCCCCTCAACCTCCCCACATTCTTACATGCTAGTTAAAGTCCTCAAGAATGTGTTTAGTTTATTTGGTTCACCAATCACACTACTCCCCTCTTCATCCAAGTAAAGAGTAGTTCACACCCTGCAAAGAAATCCCAGGGTCTTGTTTAGCGTCTTGTTCACACATTTAAAACTTACTGTCTGTGACCACCCTGTATCTGGTAATTTCATACATTTGAGTGGGAGTAGAACCCTACCAATACCAAAATTTAGGCATATAGACTTGTTGTGGGAGAGCTTTGAGGTGAAAACCTCAGGTTCAGGACAGGTTATCCTTTTGAAGAATGAATGCAAGACTCCAAAACTTAGCTTAAAAATAAAAAAAAAAAGAAATTTATTAATTTGGAAGATATGTTGAGAGGCTAGGAGACAGTGTGTAGGTGGGACACTGCCTTCCCAAGGAGGTGTGGAATGGGGATTTTATGCCCTTTTGACAGCAGGGGTTACAGGATTAAAAAAAAAGGGGGTGGGGTGAATCAGGAATAGGGTAATTTCATTGAGGTTGGGGTATGAGGGATAAACTGTGCAATTCAAAGGATAATACAAATCAGAGCTGAACCAGGAAGCACATATCTATGTTAATCAAAGGTCTCCAGATCTTGTAAAGATGCATATCTATGATAATTGAAGATCTAAGGGAAAGTCCAAAGTAGAGGTGGATGCAGGAAGCAGAAAGGAGTTTCTTATGTTCCCTTTGACCTAGAACACTTCTGGAGTTTGGGATGTCCAGAGGGAAACCTGTACCCCATATCATACTTACCAAAAAGAATATCAATAAAACTTACTTTTTTTAAATAGAAGAAAACAAATAGATTACTTTTGTTAATACTTTAACAAACAACTTTTTTGTTACTTAAAAAAAGTTAATACTTGTTACATATATAAGCAATATATAAATGTATATATGTATACATATGCATACATAATTTTAAAAGGTAGAATGATCCTTGATTCAAAGGTCATTGCATAAGATTCCTAGTTAGAGCTTGATTACCTAATGCTCCTTTCTTATATGAGCAGTTTTGAGAGAAAACACACAGTTCCAGACTTTCTTCAGGTCCCTACAGGGAGAGAAAGATTAGGGAGAAGCTGGCATAAAGAGGAGCCAGGATCTCAATCATATTCCTATTCCCAGGTTAATAACAACAATTCTGGATACTTTTTGGAATTTCCCATTGGCTGAAATCTGAGACTTTCTCATAGATAACTTAAATTATCTTAACTTTCAATGGAAGAGCTCATTCACTCTATATTGTCTGGCATATCCTCATAAGTATATTTTCTTTGATTTCTGTTTGCTAGCATTTTGGATAAAGGGTTATTTATTAGTTATTCATTATGACATTGGTGGGAAGGAAGTCAAGCCTTGGATATAGAGCTTGGGTAGAGACTTGTTTCCTAGTAAGGGAAAGCAAACAGAAGTTCAGCTTTAACCTAAAAATTATTTCCCTTAGACTAACGATATCAGAGGGGCAGCTAAGAGGCACCATAGATAGAGTGCTGGACCTGGAGTCAGGAAGATCTGAGTGCAAATCTGATCTCAGACACTTATTAACTGTGTGACCCTGAGCAAATCATTTAACCCTGTTCGCCTCAGCTTCTCCATCTGTCAAATGAGCTGGAGAAGGAAAACTGCTCCAGTATCTTTGCCAAGAAAACCCCAAATGGGGTCATGAAGAGTCAGACATGGCTTAAAATGGTGCAACAGTAACAACAACAAAAAATATTTAAGGGAGTAGATAGATATAATTCTAGCCTGGTACTCCTTTTCTTTCAGGAGAAGAGAGTGACCAGCCTCTACCCCAACCTTCTTCTTCTTCTTCTGGAAGAAATCAGTCTCCAATGGAGAAGTATAGGGAAAAGAGACTCTAAAGATAGCTATTCTTTCCTTTTTTGTAAGCCATATCTAGACCAACCTACATAGACACAGAAAACCCATAGGACCAAAACAATACATCGCACTTGAAAGAATATTAACAAAATTATTTTTTTCTACTTTCTTTCATTTGTTTCCTTGGTGAAAGTTATTTTCCTCACATGATTGTGGCTGTCATCAAGGTAAATTGTTCCTGGTTGATCTAACAGTGAGAGGAAAGCAAAGTGTACAAAGCAATACATTTGCTCCGCCATCTTGAAGGAGATATGTATTTTTCAAGTGAAGAATACACCAAAGTAAGATATCTGTCAAGACCATTTACATACTGATTGTTGTTAAACCAATGGGCTACTATTCTGGGCTTCTAACTTATCCCTTTGAAACCTGAATTCCTTGAGGTATGGACTGTTGTTTCCTTTCTTTGCCTCCTCAATCCTTAGGGAAGTGACTGGCATTGAGAAAATACATAACAAATCCTAGTTGATTGTTTAGTTAAGCCTTCTCAGTTCACTCTGCTCCAGTTGATACAAGTCTTGTCCTATTTCTCTCAATATTGTCATAGCTGTTATTTCTCATTGCCCAATAATATCCCATTGTAATTGTATGCTACAGTTCATTTATTTCGTATAGCCTGCTAGCATAGAATCTTGGATTCAAATCACTTAAATTCAACAAATATTAAGTATCTTCTATGAGCAATAGGTACTCAAAAAGTATTTTTCATTTGATTTGTCCCTCCTCTCTTGAACAGAATCAATCAAGAAGCTTTATTTTCCCCCAATTTCTTGCAGGAATAATTTATGACAATTGTTCTCTAACATTTTTCAATTCAGATTCTCTCCCTTCTTCCCACCCCCACCTCCCAGGCAATAAATAGTCTGATATAGCTTATGCCAGTGTTTTCATGCAATATATATTTCCAAGAAAATTTTATTAAGCATTTACCATGTGTCAGGAAGTGTACAAAGCTTTAGAGATATGAAGAAAGGCAAAAGCTGGGTCATCCCCTTTTCTTCTTATTTCCTCTTACCATTTAGGATCCGTCTCTCTAGAAGCTGTCTGGTGATTCTCTGATTCTTATTGAAATACACATTCTTGTCTACAGATGTCAAACTCAGTCTCAGGCCTCAAGTGGACCCAAGTTTGACCTGATCCAGCTTAAAATGTAATTTGGAATGTTTAACAAAATAAATAATGATACAGTTTAACACAGATAATGCTAACTTATGATTTTCTAAATTAAAATATAACCTGCTGGGTTTCATTTCAATTGGAGTTTGACACTACTGAGTTCTAACATTTTCTTAGGAAGCCAGAGGGTGCCAGGGTAGGGACCTGGCAGAGAGAGAGAGAGATAGAGGGAAAGGAAAAAGAAAGAGAGAGAAAGAAAAGAGAGAGTGGAAAAAGAAAGAGAGAGAGAGAGAGATTGAGAGAGACAAGAGAGAAAGAGAGAGAGAGATACACACACACACACACACAAACACACAAACTGAGAAGGAAACAGAGATTCATAGAGACAGAGAGACCATTGGAAAGAAAAAGTCCACTTGCTATTATTTGGCCTGTGTTCAGTAGAGGTGAAATGTAAACTGTTACTTAGCAACTCTCAAAGAAACTGTTTGCAAGTATCTCAAAGAGGCTTGAATATTACACCCTCAACTGATTGCGCTTGTAATGATGGATTACTGGAGGCTGTTCTAATAATTTTATTTTATTTTGTTTTTTTAAACCCATTTCTTCTGTCTTAGAATCAATACTAAGTATCATTTCCATTATAGAAGAGCAGTAAGGGCAAGGCAATTGGAATTAAGTGATTTACCCAGGGTCACACAGTTAGGAAGTACCTGAGGTCAGATTTGAATCCAGGACCTCTTGTCTCCTGACCTGGTTCTCCATCCACTGAGCCACCTACCTGCCCCAGGAAAAACATTTTGGCAGCCATGTGGATGATGAATTGAAAAGGGGAGAATCAGCAGAGGCACACAGGCATCCAAAAAAACATTGGCTGAAGAGAAGATGTAAAGAATAACTAATAAAGCAGGCACCAGAAGTGTCAGTTGTATAGTGTTGCTGGGTTGTTTCAATCATAGCCAACTCTTCATGACATCCATTTTGGATTTTCTTGGCAAAGACACTGGAGTGGTTTGCTATTTCCTTCTCCAGCTCATCTTATAGGCAAATAGAATTAAGCGGCTTGCCCAATCTCCCTACCAATAAGTGTCTGAGTTCAGATCTGAGTCTTCCTGAGAGCAAACCCAGAACTCTATCCACTGTACCACCTGGCCACCCCACCAATATACTTTTTTAACCTATGTGATCTGCCTCAGACTCTGAGTTTCTTTTAACTCACATTGTTTAACACCTGGAATAACAATGCTTGAAAATAATAATAAAGCATTATTGTAGAGCTTTATAGTCAAAATATCCAATTTCTCACTATGATCCTGGGAGTTAAGTAGTGCAAGTATTACTGTGCATTATAATGAGGAAACCAAGAGAGGTTTGGACATACGGTAAGTGACAGAAATAGACGTGCACCTGAGGCTTCTGACTTCTTTTTCGGTGACTTTCCCCATTGTGCCAGTGTCTCTCTCACTCTTTTTCTGCTTCAGCCAATTCCCTGCAAAACAGAGAAAATCTGCCAAGTTGCAGTGCTCTGGCTTCATCCCAACTTTAATCTCACTGTTTGAGCTGTGTTCGAAGTGTTCAAAGGCTAAAATGAAGTCAGTTCAAGGGTTTGGGGAGGAGGTCTTGGGGAACCCTCATGGAAATTGTATGGATCAGCCTTGTTTTCTAGACCCCCCTCTAGAAGAAACACTGATTTAACTTCTGAATATCACTAGCCAGACCTTAAACTAGAGCGGGTCCTGTCAAAGGCGACATGTTCTTCTTTTGATTTGGCACTGATTGCCTTGGAAGCTTCAGCTATAGACTGCCACCCAGACAACAGAGAGCTTGCAGGACTGGCACTCTCTCCACTGAGCCACATAACTGCCCTGATACTAAACTTTCTGACACATTTCATAGGAAAAACAGGAATGAATATTTAATCAACCAGTCAGTTAACAAACATTTATGAATCAATATGTGTCAAGTACTGTGCCAGCAATGGAAATACAGACAGTGACAAAAACCACTGACCTTCCTCAAGGACCTCATATTCTAATGAGAGAGATGATTTGCAAACAGTTGTGTATGTGCAAGATATAGACAGGGTAAATAGAAGGGAATATCTGAGGAAGGCACTAGGAGTGCTGGTGCAGAAATTCTGGGATGTGCGTTTGCCCTAGAAACAGGTGGGGCAGGATGATTAAAGAGACACCCATGACAGGTGTTCATTTTTCAGAAGGGGGTCTGGATGGTGGAACTCCAAGGCTTACTTGATGTTGGCAATCAAGAAAGAATGGAAGAGTTCATCTCCCCAAATCATCACTTTATTGACTTTTTGTTTGGGGGAAGAGAGAGGGTGCAACCAGAGACCTGTGTGTTTTACCTGTTTTTCCTTCTTATTCTTAGTTGGAACAGAAATTAGGGAGTGTCAGGTGTGATGACCTGTCTGATACAGTGGCCACTGCCCTTCTCCACACCACTGCCAGTCCTGCGTCAGCCGCCCTGTTTGCAGGACATATCACCGAAATCCTGTGCCGAGAGTGTTTGCTCTTTGATCTCTGTAAACCCAAGCAGGACTGTTAGACTGTACTAGAGAAAACTGGGGGGCAATGACCTACCAGCGATTATTCTATTACTTTGCAATTGTTCTATTCAAAAATGGTCCCATCCTAATCTTCCTGGCCAAGGCCAGCATCGCCTATAGGTAATTACAGTGTCTCAACTATCATGGATCCCATGCAAAGAGAAGGTCTGCTCTAGCATGCCAATAGGCATGTGTCCATATACTGGTTTAGGTCCTAGTTTAGTGCCTGGCACATAGTAGGCATTTAAAAAATGCTCATAGATTGACTAATGCACTGACTGACTAATGGATTCGATAACACCAACCAGCCCACAACTTTAGATTCACCTTGTATATGTGGTACCTAAAGACTAATTCGATTTCTTTTTTTCCTTTTTTTAGTCAACTGCTTTGATGTTGCAGTTATGACTTTGCCTACTTTAAGGGTGACTTGGTCGGCTAATTTTTGGAACACTCTGGGAGACACTTTCTTCTTGATATCAATATCAATTTGAATGAACCAGAATCACAGGGAAGGACCCCATTAACTCTCGAGGCAGCCCATCCCACTTTGGGGTCACTGGAATTGTTAAGAAGCTTTTCTTTTCATAAAGTCTAAAATTTGCCTTTTTGTGACTTCTGCCAGGCTTTCAAGTTGTCAGGGACCTGTTGTCAGGGACCCTGTTGTCAGGGACCAAATGGAACAAGTCTAATCCTCCTTCTGTGTGATGATCTTTTAAATACTTCAAGACAGTTATCATGTCCCATCTATGTAAACTGACAATTATAGGCTAGTGCTTCATAGGGCTAGAGATCTTTGACTTGAAGTATTCTGTCTCCAAGTTAGGGATCCCAGGCAAAGACCCCCTCCCCATTGTTCTAAGCACCTTACAGAATTTGAACTAATTTATTCTCTTCCTCCTTTGAGTGAAGCAAGTATTTTTCAGTGCATTTCACATTTGGAGGAAAGAAAACACCAAAGAAGAGGATGGACCCAATCCATAGAGCGTATGACTAAGAGCTAGTGATGAAAAATCAAGGGTCTCCCAATTCCACTTCAGCTTCTATGCATTAAATAACAGCAACTTATTTAAATGGCATCCCAGCAGGCACACACATTGCTATATTTCTCAAAAAATAAACAGAAAGATTAGATTTCTACCAGGAGGCAAGCCAGCCTTCCCTTTTAACCATTATATAGTTGGTAATTTTTTAAGTACTTGAGAAAAACTTCAGTTTTCTGGTAAATAACCCTTATGAAGACTTCTTCAGGTCATACCTGACATCTCATGTCAACGAGCAAACTAGCACTCAGGAAAGAGAGTAATTTGAGTATTGGATTGAGAATAAAAGACAGCAGGCTTCTTTTTAAGATACCTGTCTCTCTCTTGGGAATATTTGGTCAGTGGAGTAGAAGGGACATACGTTAAGTCCCCACCTTGTTTCAATTGCTAAATATGACTCCAATGAGAAATCTAGCAACCCACAATAATCCTCTGTTCCCCTCTCATCTCCTATAAAGAGTTAACTTAGAGGATTCCAGTTTTTTGAAGTGAGAACAAATCCCTGACAGGAAAGGGGAGGAGGAGTATCAGAGGGATTTCATCCTCAACCAATTGTGAGAGGTTTTCAAGGCCAACACCCATTTGGAGGGACTATTTCAGCAATCAGGATTTGCTTCTGAGTCCATCACAGTAATTTGACAAGAGAGAAAGAAGCAAGCTTTTCAGCTTCATCCCGGCATTTTAGAACTTCAGTTCCACTTCTTAAAAGGTAAAATCCCAGTTTTCAGTCTTGTTAACAATTTAAGGGATGCTGCTTCAGATACTTTTATATTGTTTCTTTTTCCATAGCAGGAAGATGAGATGTTATATGGGACAGAGTTCTTTTAATTTTACTTTTTACTTTTAACAGCATGTTCTTTTAGGCACATTTTTGACTTGACTATGAAGGAGATGAGAACCAATCTATAATGCTTTAGGAAGAATATTCCTTGGTTTGGCAGCACATGGGAGGGATAAAGCATATACTCAGAGCCTGAAGTCCTACAATTATTTGTCTTAGCTCCAGTTTATCAGGAAATGGACTGGGGAGAATATATTTAGGGAAGTTGTTTTTCTATCACTTAGGTGAATGATCACAACTGGTGCCTTTGCTCTAATGCTATGGAATGAATTCTTGCCCCAATTGAGGCTAATTTTCCAACTCCAAATACTGGGAATATGTCTTTCAAAATGCTTTATTATTTCAATACCTTGAATCTATCCTCCTACAGGAGATGTCTTACAACTTTCTCATTCATTCAGAAACTGCCTTCAGTGAGTGCCTAAAGCAGATTGAGGATAGAGTAATGAACTCAGAAGAAAGGCTGGAAGCCATCAGGAAACTGACTTCATATTAGGATATGAATGCAAAGTAAAGGGACTTTCCTATATTTGAATATTCATGGGGCTCTTTTTCTTTCCTCCTTAGGTATATCTAGCAATGGACTCTTATGTGATCCAAATGAATGGCAATGGTGATCTTTCCTCAGTCCTTGACGTCCATGTAAACATCAATGGAAGAAATACAGTCTTAGGGAAAATGAAAGGCAGGAAAGCTAGATGGGCAGTGAGAGCCTCTGATATGTCCAAGAAAACTTTCAATCCTATCAGAGCCATTGTAGATAGCATGAAGGTGGAGCCAAATCCAAATAAAACCATGATCTCTTTGTCAATAGGTGAGTACCAGACCATTACTTGTAAGGTAAGGGGAACTTAACTGCCCATTGGCTTAGTTTATTCCATTGATTATCTGAAGAAAATGGGTGAAAATGTAAATGAAAGTTCAGATCTCTTGGTGGGTGGAGGTTCCTATAGGGAGTAGAGTGCTGCTGTCTTGCTCACTGATTATGGAATATTATTAATCTTGTCATGGTTCCTTTCATTCTTTTATGAAAAAGGGGATCCAACTGTATTTGGAAATCTCCCTACTGATGCTGAAGTTACTCAGGCCATGAAGGATGCCTTAGATTCTGGGAAATATAATGGCTATGCTCCAGCAATTGGTAAGTTTCCTCCACTTTGCTATCTCATTTTGCCTTACTGCTTCCAAGCACTTTTTTCTATCTTTGTAATCTGCCTAGACTTTATTCTGCTTTCTGTTTCTGTCTTGGTATTCAGAAGTTAAAACCGAAGAGGCATAAGGGTCTTGGGAGAAGGTTCTAGAGAAGGAGTTCTTTGCCTTGTTTGTGGCACGGACCCCTTTGGCAGACTGGAGAAGTCTATGGACAGGTCCTCAGAATAATTCCTAAATGCATAAGATAAAATACACAGCATCTCCAAGGAAATCTGTTTTGTGAAATACAGTTCTGAAAATATTTTGTAAAAACCAGGTTAAGAACCCCTGTTTAGGGGTATTCACTGTAAATCAGAAAAGTAAATTGATACCTTAGACCTATCTTTGAGAAACTTCCCCTCAGTTCCCACATAGCTTGCCACCAAAGGCTGCCTTATATTTCTTTCTCAAAGATGTTTGTCATGTTGTTACTGATTCTGAAGTTTCTTTGACTGGTTGGGGCCACTCCTTTACTAATTTCCTTCTCCCCATACCCACCCTAGAAGTGGGGAACTCCATGAAAATAACTTCTTTTATGTTCTCCCTGGACTTCTTGTTTTAAGATTCTAGCCAGAACCATCACTAGGTATTCCGATGTCCGGGACAAATTCTTTTGAACCAGGGAAAAGGGGTCTTAAGATATGACCACTCCTGTGAGGGGCTGGGCTAACTGGAGATGGAAGTCTTGAGAGTTGGCGAAGATAAGGAACTAGGAAGACCAGGGTGTTGGAAGAGGGTAGAAGTTCAGGTTGCGAAGATGGGATTAGGTGAGAAGATGGAGGAGCCTGTAAGGATGATTTTATTGAGGGTGACTATCCTGGAGGACCACTGATAATGGCAAAGGTCTGACCAGGATGGAGTCAACTTTAAAGAAAGAGAGGGAGGTGGGAGGCAGCCAGGTAGTTTAGTGGATAGAGAGCCAGGCCTGGAGAAGGAAGGAGGTCCTGGGTTCAAGTCTGGCCTCAGAAACTTCCTTAACTCCTATCACCTAACCCTTACTCTGCCTTGGAACCAACATGCAAGATTGATTCTAAGATGGAAGGTAAGGATTTAGGGGGGAGAAATAAAGAAAGGAGATGTGGTTACTGAGTAGCAGAGGGAAGATCTGAAAGTGAAATTGGGAAACTAGGCACTATGCTAACTTCTTTCCCTGGCTCTGTGTGTTAAGAGGTACAAAAGAAAGTGCAGAAAAATATTGTGTATTCAGGAGAAAACCAGGTTTCATTGGGCACCAAAAGGTAGATGAAGATGAAATCTAGAATGAAGGAGATAGCATCAATAAAAGAAGATTACAGAGTCTCTAGTAGAAGTTGGCATCTAGGGCCAATCCTGATGGCCGTCATGCTAGTTCTAGTCCTGGTCCTTGGGAAATGGTGCGATACTAAGAAGACAATGAAACCAAGGAAAAATCCATTTTTTCAATGATTACTTATTGGTAAATCTCATCTTCAGGTTACATCGTTTGGGAACTAAGCAGGTTTCTTTAAGCATGAAATTATACAATATATGTGCTGGGCAATTATTATCCCAACTTTACAGATAAGGATTTAAGGGATTTGCCCAGTAAGTAGTTGAGACAGGATTTGAATCTTGTGTTTTCTAATACTCAAAGTTGTTAGCATATTTTCAGGGAGGAAATCCTACTCACAAATCTCTTGTTCTGTTTCCAGGTTATCTGTCTAGCAGAGAGGAAATTGCTTCTTATTACCACTGTCCAGAGGCCCCTCTGGAGGCTAAGGTAATCAAGGCATCTTTTCAGGCTACCATTGCATAGAGTGAAATGAAGTGGGAAACTTATTCTGAGCTTCCACTTAGGGAAAGCCCACATCTTCTCCAGCTCCAGATCACAGAAGTCAAATAACTTCAGAACTAAAGGAAGGGCCAGTTGTTTTGGTCCTTAAGCATCTTTAGGGATTTTGATAACCAGCACTTAAAGGTTGATTGAAAAGCACTGGACATTTGTTAACTCATCTGATCCTCACAATAATCCTAGGAGGCAGGTGCTATTATTATTCCCATTTTACAGATGAGGAATTGAAGCCAACAGAGGTGAATGGCTTGCCCAGGGTCACATAACTAAGTCAGAATCTAAGATCAGATTTAACTTAGAGTCTTCCTGGCTCCAAGTCACAAAAATGGTGATTGTGTTGATGGTGATACATTAAATTTATTATTACTTTTGGCATTTGCAGGATATCTACTATGAAGCCCTATGGAAAAATATATAATGGGGGATAGGGAGAATTAATCATAAGATATAAAGGTTAAAGGATCAAAATTTACAAAGATTCTTTTAAAAAACTCTTACTTTCTGTTTTAGAATTTTTACTAAGCTTCTGTTCCAAGTCAGAAGAACAGGAAGGGCTAGGCAACTAGGATTAAGTGACTTTCCCACGGTCACACAAGAAGGAAATATCTAAGAACAGATTTGAACTCTAGCCCTGGAGCTCTATTCACTGTATTACCTAGCTGCCCTAAAGGTTCTTAATAATTACTGTTAGTATTGGCTCTCTGCCAGCTACAGAATATATATTTTATTCTTCTTAGTACATGCTGCCACAGGCAGCTAGGTGGGGCAATGGAGAGAGCTCTGGACTTTGGGAAACCTCATCTTCATGAATTCAAAACTGATTTCAGACACTTACTAGGTATAAAAACATGGGAAGCCACTTCAGCCTGTTTGCCCTAGTTTCCTCCTCTGTAAACTGAGCAGGTGAAGGACATAGCAAACCACTCCAGTGTCTTTGCTGAGAAAACCCCAAATGGGAAACATGACTGAAAAACAACTAAATAACAACAAATTACCTCAGAGCTGCCTTGGATTTCTTTCTTTTTTAAAAATCAGCTTAATGATAATATTAATTTACATTGCTATAAGACTAAGATTTGAAAAGCAAGGTTAAGAGAAGGTAAGTAATTTGCCCAGGATCACAGAGTCTCTAAGGGATGGAGGTGGGATTCCAACTCTAAGCTTTTAACTCTAAATCTAATGCTTTTTTCCATGATCTCATCCCAACTCTTTTAATGGATAGAGGCCACCCAATGCTTGAGAATGTGTGAAAGCACTTTGAAAAAAAAAAAGTACACTAAATAGGAAGACGTCTAACCATCATGGTTAGTGGTAAATTATGTTAGACTTGGGATTAGGAAGAACTGGTTTCAAATCCTACTCTTGACACTGGATGATTGGTGATGAGCAAGTCTCCAGAGCCTCAAATTCAGTGATTATAGTCATAAATTGTAAAAAAGATGGATAGACCTAAGACTATAAATTAGGAAGTTCCCAAATGTATAAATTACAAGTCTTTGTTGCTGTTGTTCAGTTGTTTCAGCCATATCCAACTCTTCGTGACTTCCATTTTGGATTTTCTTGGCAAAGATCCTGGAGTGGTTTGCCATTTCTTTTTCCAGCTCATTTTACAGATGAGGAACTTAGGCAGATTTGTCCAGGGTCACACAACTAGTAAGTATCTGAGGCCAGATTTGAATTCAGATGAGTCTTCTTGACTCCAGGTAAGGCACTCTAGACACTGTGCCACTTAGCTGCCTCACAAGCCTTTGACATTTTGATTTATTATTAGTATTTATAATTGCTTATAGTCTCAACAATTGCCTATAGGAGAGAAGTCCAAGTTTTGTTGTTGAGTCTTTTCAGTTGTATTTGACTCTTCATGATCCCATTTGGAATTTTCTTGGTAAAGATATTGGAGTGGTTTGCTATTTCTTTCTCTGAAAGTAGATTAAGCTTTAGTGCAGTTAAAAGATTAAGATCTCTTGACTGCAGTTGCATATTGAATTGATGCCAAGGTTGACCATGCCAGTCAATTGGGGCTAACTGCTCCCCCCCACCAACCACTGATGTTTTTGGTTGGTATTTCCCAAGAGAGAAGGCCTCCTCCCCAACTATATCATATCTCTAGCCAGGAGCAAATAATTCAAGGGGAAAGTCCAAGGACGCTATCACCTGAGAATTTTTCCCAATCCCAACTACAGGGTTGCATTTTTAAACATGGTGGCTAGCTAAGGCATGACCAACTTTCTAATAAAATTATACATATACATACATATAAAAATATGTGTACATACATGTTTATTTGTGTATGTGTGTATATATATACAACATGCATACAAACCATTAATCTTCTAGTTTTAGTTATATAGAGTATACATTTACTAGATAGTATATAGCACACATGTAGTATATATATGCTGTATATAGTATATATTTAGTATATATATGAGCATGTGTATAAATATATGCCTACAACCCATTAACCTTCTGATTTTAGCTCAGTATAGTCAATATTGCTTTAATGAGAGGCAATGTGGTATAATGGAAAGACTTGGTAACAAAGGTCTATATGTTTGAATCTCTGTTCTGTAGATGGCTGAGGCTAACCCACTCCATCTCTTTGAAGCTAAGTTTCCTCATCTATAAACTGAGGATAATAAACCACCTTGAAGATTGCTGTAAAGAAAATACTTTTCAAATGTTAAAATGCCATAAAAATTCAAGATAGCCTCTCATTGCCCAGAATTCAAGAGTGAAGTTCTTCCACCTTCTTCCCAGCTCTCTCCTTTTGGATATTAACTCTTAAATTCCTCAATCTTTTTGAGATTTCTGTTATCCAGAAATCACCACCTTAATTAACTCCTTGTGTTCTGTGCAGGATGTCATTCTGACAAGTGGCTGTAGCCAGGCCATCGAACTTGCCTTAGGTGTGTTGGCCAACCCAGGACAGAACATCCTTATCCCCAGACCTGGCTTCTCTCTCTATAAAACTCTGGCTGAATCCATGGGGATTGAGGTCAAACTTTACAACTTGTTGGTGAGTGATCATTTCAGGGATCTTGAAAAAAAGATGCTTCAGTAAGGTTTCTTTTATTTAAGAAATAGAAATGGTGAAGGCACCCTGTCACAGAGGCTACCCATGCTGCCTTCTTAAATACAATGGTCTATTTTATTTATAATTGTTGATGATTTGTAGTAGTGCTTTATATATAAGGCACTCTGAGCTCTGCACACTTACTAAATGTTGATTGATTCCTAAACTTAGCTACATGGGGCCCCCATGTTCTAGATGATGAGTAAAAATTCAGGGACCTACGATTATCTCATAGCTAACTTAGCAATTTTTATAGCAATTACTCTCTGTAACTTCTTTCAAGGCCTTTAGAATTTTGCTCTGCCTCCTTAACGATGCTTTGGGCTTCTTCTGATTCCCCCACCCCAAACATCCTCTTCCTCTTTTATCTTTTTCAACATTCCAATTCTCAGGTCTTCTCCAATGCCTTCCCTCTAGGATTCCTCCCTCCCTCCCATTCTCACTCTATATATTTTGTCTGTACATTGTTATTTGCATATTTTCTTCCCTGTTAAAAAGTGAATTCCTTCAGGGCAGGAATGTTTTTTTGCCTTTATATTCCCATTTTAGTACAGGGACTGGCACATAGTAAGTGCATAATAAATGCTTGTTGATTAATTGATTGATTTTGTATCCTTTTGAACTTCTAGGATTTTAAGGAGAAAAGGAAACCTAGAGATTTTGTAATCTAATTCCCTCATTTAACAGAAGTAGGCCTCATAGCTAGTAAGTGGCAAATCTAGAATTCAGACCTGGACCTTCTAACCCTGCCATACTATCTCTATCCCTTCACAAAGTGTGCCTGTGTTCATAATCTTCAGACATATCTACTCAGATATGAGTTTGTTTGCTCCTGTATTTCTGAGGTGAAAGGTCCTGATATAAGTAGCCAAAACTATAAATATATTTTATCATTTAAGATTAAATATTGGGTTAAGTAATTATTAGCAAAGCTTCCAATTAAATTCATTCTAAAAAGTATTTATCAAGTGCCTTGAATGTACAAGATATTATGCTAGGAATACAAAGACAAAATGAAAAACTGTCCAGCCCTCAAGGAGCTCTCCAATCTTATTGAAATCTTTCCTTCTTCCCCAGCCTGAAAAGTCCTGGGAAATCGACTTGAAACATTTGGAGTCACTGATTGATGAGAAGACAGCTTGTCTCATAGTCAACAACCCATCAAACCCCTGTGGTTCAGTGTTTAGCAAAAGCCACCTCCAAAAGATCTTATCTGGTAAGATGAATTCTTTTGTCTAAGTTCAGGCTAGCTGAGACTTTCTCAAAGTAGAGGACTCCATGTTTGGGCTTGAAAGCAAGGAGCAAGATTATCATCTAACAGGGGGGAGATATATATATATATA
>NC_058131.1:44146022-44167000 GCF_016433145.1 Gracilinanus agilis | reverse complement strand
TATATATATATATATATATATATATATATAGAGAGAGAGAGAGAGAGAGAGAGAGAGAGAGAGAGAAGGAGCAAGATGGAGGGGGTTATTCCTTCTTTCATATTTTCTGAAAGAAATAACTTTAGTTAGTTGATTTTTTAAAAAATAATGATAGGCTCGGTGTCTATTAAATTCTATGAGTGAGATAAACTTTTAAAAAGATTTCAATGAGTTCATAATCTCATTAGAAAAAATGAAACATACATACACATAATGGTTTAAGAAAAATGATAAGGCAATGTAGCAAAAATGCAACATAATATGACTGGTTGAATATTTGAATACTAAGGTTCCACAAGGCAAAGAAGTGACCAGAGTATGTTTCTCTTTTCTTTAGTGGCTGCAAGGCAGTGTGTTCCTATCTTGGCTGATGAGATCTATGGAGATATGGTGAGCACTGGGCAAAAGATTCACTCTGGGTTTCTACTCTAAGGAATTGCCATCTTTAAGAAAGCAAACATAAGTTATCTCTGAGCAATTTTCTTGTATGATATACTCTAATCTTTTAGACACTCCTTTCAACAAATCTCTTAATCTTCTAGCATGACGATATGCCTTGCTAGTATTCATTTATCTTATACAGATTCAATGTGAAATCTGCTCTGTGTTATTTGGCACATTCCTTTCTTTGCAAGCCTCCTTCCACATATCCAGGCCAATCATCTGTGGTTTCTTTCCTTTGAAGCAGCCAGAGTCTAAGACCACCTAGAATCAATGCCAATCCCCAATCTGCTTGAGATTCCAATCGTTCTTCTGCTTGCATTTTTTTAAACCCTTACCTTCTGTCTTAGAATCAATACTGTGTACCTGTTCCAAGGCAGAAGTGTGGTAAGGGCTAGGCAATGGGGGGTTAAATGACTTGCCCAGGGTCACACAGCTAGAAAGCGTCTGAGATTAGATTTGAACCCAGGACCCCCCAAGTTCCTTTGTTTTCAAAGATGGGTGGAAGGGTCAAGAGGATAACATAGATCTGGGGGTCTATCCCAGCTCTAGAATAGGATAGGATTCCAGAAGAGAACAGACAAAAATCTCATGAACCTCTCTCTTCTTTAGGTGTTTTCCGACTGTAAATATGAGCCCCTGGCCACCCTCAGCACCAACGTTCCCATCTTATCCTGTGGGGGGCTAGCTAAGCGTTGGTTGGTACCAGGCTGGAGGTTGGGCTGGATTCTGATCCATGACAGAAGAGACATCTTTGGTAATGAGGTAAGTTCAGTGAAATCTCTTGATTGTTGAAAATCAAATCCCTCCTTTAGTACACAAACACTTCTATGTATCCCTTGTTTATCATGCATAATTATGAGGAGATAGATTTGGGACTTATGGAATTATTTTTTTAGCATTGGTAATAAGAATATATACAATGGAAGGCATGTTACCTTTGGAGTCCAGGGTCCTGGCTGGGATCCCTAACTTACCATGTATGTGACAACCTCTCTGGACCTCAGTATCCTCTTTTTAAAAAGTGCATTGGACATGATTGGGGATCGAAAGTACCACACCAATGCAACTATCAACAATTTGGAAATAGGTCTTGATTAATGATACATGTTAAAACCAGTGGAAATGCATATTGGCCAGGGGAGGGGGGAGTCGGGGGGTGAAGGGGAAAGTAAGAGCATAAATTATGTAACCATGTTAACTTTTCTAAAATATAAATATTAATAAATGTTTAAAATTTAAAAAAAAAAGAAAGATTGAGATTTGAAACCAGGTGAGCCAAGGTGAGAAAGAATAGGCAAAATATTGTTACAACTGCTATAACTGAATTTCATGTACCTTTGACCATATTAATATTTAAAAGTAAATCATTTAGGGGGCAGCTGGGTAGCATTGAAAGCCAGGCCTTGAGACGGGATGTCCTAGGTTCAAATCCAGCCTCAGACACTTCCCAGCTGTGTGACCCTGGGCAAGTCACTTGACCCCCACGGCCTACCCTTACCACTCTTCCACCTATAAGTCAATACACAGAAGTTAAGGGTTTAAATAAAATAAACAAACAAACAAACAAACAAACAAACAAATAACTTAATTGGCTATAGGACTTCATTTAAAAAAAAAGTAAATCATTTGGCTCATAAAAAAAAAGTGCATTTCAGCAGATGACATACTAGTTCTTAATCTATGATCCTATGACCCTGTGACACTGAGGCTCAGTACCTGTTTGAGGAAGGTACTGAATTAAGAAAAGCAACTGTCATCCCTGTTTCCTCCCCCAAATGCAATTTCCCCTTGCTTGGGTTAGTGAAGAGGTCTTATTCCTTTTCCACTTTGGGGTTGAGGCAAGTTAAGCAAAAAAGCTTCTATATAAAATGTTTACAATGTGCCAGTCACGATGCTAATTCCTGGGAATCCAAGTACAAGCAGAATGACAAGCCCCAAAGGAGCTTACATTCTAAAGGGGAGAAGGGGGGAAGTTGAAAGGGGAGGAGAGGGACGGAAAAGGTACATGAGCATAGGGGCAAATTCTGGAGACTCAGGAATGGAAGACATGACTGTCCTGGGTGCTTTCCATAAAATGGAAGAAGGAAAGGCAACCATGGTATGAGTGATTTTGGAGGTACTGACTGAATGTCTTGGAATGTTTAAGATTCGAGATGGGCTGGTGAAGCTGAGCCAGAGGATCCTAGGACCTTGTACCATTGTCCAGGGAGCACTGAAAAGCATCATGAGACGAACACCTCAAGAGTTCTACCACAATACCCTAAGTTTTCTCAAGGTAAGGATGGTCCAGAAGTCTCCCATCTTTAGGGAAAGGGAGATATCCATAAGAAAAAGCTCTTATGGAACTCTGGGAATAACCTCACTTATCTGTGGTCCTGTCAGTGGTCAGTCTAATTTTGGGAACGTCCAGTCTGCATTAGAATTCTGAGTCTGGGGAATATTCTCCTAACTTTCCCTCAACCATATTGGTCAAGATGGACACAGCAATGGGAATATTTTCAGGGCCCCTGGCAATCCCATTCACTCCAGCCAAGAGTGGAATGGACATGATCTTTGCCCTGTTGACTTCTTTCATAAGTAAGCAAATATGGGGTCTAGGTCCTCATTACGGTGTTCTCTGGAATAGCTTAATTTTCTTCCGCTCCAAATGACGATCTTTGGCCTCTGTCTTGCTTCTTTCAGTCAAATGCTGACCTTTGTTATGGGGCCTTGGCTGCTGTTCCTGGACTCCGTCCTATCCAGCCTTCTGGAGCCATGTACCTCATGGTAAGCATGTCTCCACCAAGCAGTGGGTCCATCTAGGGTATAGCCTAGATCAGAGGAGGAGCAAGACAGATTAGAAACACTTCACCTCTGAATATCTTTAACTCTGTCTTAGTAAAGAAAGCACTCATTAGTCCTAGAACTGTCCTCATAGAGTAGCCACTTATTCTCTTCTATGTATTCCAGAGTGCAATTTGATTTATTCAAGACTTGATCAAAACAAAAAACTATTATGTCAGTGGCTGAAGTGATTCCATTTATAATAGTCCTTAATTAGGGGGTAGAACTGAACTCTTCATTAAATGCAAAGACTATTTTTGACCATTACAACCTTTTTATAATAGTTCTTCCATTACTAAAAGAAATGCATCAATTTTATTGATTCCATGGATTCAGCTTCAGGATTTCTGCTAAAAATTTCCCCTGATGCTCATTCCTTTTAACATATCATTTAACCTCTGCCTGCCTCAGTTTCTTCATTTGGAAAATGGGAATGGTACTAATAGCACCATTGCTGTTGTGAAAATAAAACGAGATCATAATTGTATAATCTTGTCCCAAAGCCCATTGTTATGAGACTCTCTCCTTGATAACGGTGAATGCCCTGCTCTGGGTGAGAGGAGGAGAGTCCCAAAAGGATACTCCCATTTAAAAACTCTTCATGAACTGAAGCTTTCCTTCACATCAGCTCTTACTTCACACTTCACACAGAACAAAGCATTCTTCTGCACCAGTAAAGAGAAAGTCCCATACCGATGGGCTTTAGGTCAGAGGTTACCTTAAATCACTATAGAAACATTAGTTATTATTATAAGGCAGTTAGATAGAACATTTTCTGGGGCTGTGATAGCACTCCTCACTCCTCCTCCTTGTAACTGGGAAAGAGCTCTCACTTGGTTCTCCTGGGCATAGGTTGGAATTGAGATGGAACATTTCCCAGAATTTGAAAATGATGTTGAATTCAGCGAGAGGCTAATTGCAGAGCAATCTGTCGTCTGTCTTCCAGGAAAGGTGAGTATCTTGTCTCTGTCAGTAGAGTCTCATGTTGCTGAAAGCTCTTTGATGGCTCCAGCATCTCTTTGACTTAACTCTGACTAAGCCCTTTTATCATTTGGTTGGATTAAAAAATACATCTCTTATGATTTCAAAGGATCATTCCTCACATTCTTCTTCAAACCACACAGACCTGAAGCCTGGGTCTGACTTTAATTAATCTGTTAATAAATTGGATCCATTCATTTAATCTATTATTGTTTTTATTTTAATGTATTTCTTGAGGGCAGGGACTTTTTGATTTGATTTGTATCCCCAGTGTTTAGCACAATGCCTTGAACTCAGTAAGTGCCTAATAAATGCTTATTGACTGACTAAGATGTGAAAGGGAACCATGTTCCTTCCTTACAATTCTGGAACTTGGAAACAACCAAACTTTCCATTTGGCCCTTCACTGAATGGTACTTTATCTAAAATTAAGTCAATGCCTCTTATAATTTAGGAGGTGAACTATCTTAGGGGTAGTCTTGTCTGCAGTTCAGATTTTCCTAAGCTAACATGCATCTTTTTATTTTTGGCAGTGTTTTGAATACCCCAATTTTTTCCGCGTGGTAATCACAGTCCCTGAAGTGATGATGTTGGAGGCCTGCAGCAGGATCCAGGAGTTCTGTGAGAAGCACTACCAAAGTGTCGAAGGAGCCCAGGAAGAGTGTGACAAATAGGTCCATCTTCCCTCCCCCATGTAGTGTGTACCTTCTGGGGCCAGGATAAGCAGTGTCCTTCTGTTCCCCTTTGAGTTGGATGCCTACTACTGGGAGAGGAGCCACAAAAGCACCCACCTACACCCCAACTCTTTGGAACTCCCTAATCCCAAGTGAACACACTCTGTCTCCATAAATTCTCCTACAGTTGTATTAACATGATTCACTCCCCTAGTTTTTGGTCTCTCCCCACCATTAGATTCCCTTCTCTTTTTCTCTGTGTAACACATTAGTAAAGATTGAACCTGGTTAATATAATCTTTGGTTTACCATGGAAGCACCATACCAAAAAAATGGGATAAAACAGTGAAAAGAAATCAGCCAGTTGGTCAATTATCAGTAAATAAATATTTGTTGAGCATCTACTAAGTACTTTGGGAATACAAAAAGAGGCAAAAGAAAGTCCTTATCCTCAAGGAACTACCAGTCTAATGGGAATGAAGAAAGGAAACAGAGTTTCTTTCACAAGTAGCACTTGTGTCTCTGCTACTTTCTTGTACTGTGAACCCTACATACCCATATTAGTTCTGGAGCCAAATTCAGTTACCACCTCACTGAATTTAGGTATACCTCACATTAGATAATAGATATTATTGAAAAAAGTTGGGTTTGGATCAAATTTTTGGCAATTGTATTTAAATGTATTTGGCAAGTTTGCCTTTTAGAAGAATCTTGCCAGAAATAATTTTTATAACACAAAGAGTCCTTTTGTAGTACAAATAATCACTCTATAATTTATCTGTTTTATATCTATATTTTTGTATATTGGATTTTCTTCAAGTGGGGGGTAAACGTATATGCCAGAAAGGACCTTTTGAGGAGTTATTATGCAATTCTGGTGAAAGAACCAGGAATACCCTGACCTGTCAGTGTCATGGAATCACTTTTGGTGTAACTCTGATGTTGATTTATTATATTATATATTATATTATCTTTTAATATGTTATCTAAAAAGCATTTATACTGACCAAACCCTTTGTTTTGCAAAGGGCATAAATTATTGTGTTTTTTTTAAATAAATTTTACAAAGTCTTCAGCACTGTGGTGTGATTTTTCTCCTCTATTGAGGAGACAAATATACTTTCTTCTCTCCAGGGGGCTAGTTAGATCACCACTTACTTTTGCATACCATCAGGAATCCCTAAGGAATATCTAGTTTTAGAATTCCATTAATTCTTTTATAGCTTCAAGTCAAATTAAATCTTATATTATGTGCTCCTAAGATAAGAGTTATTCAATTCCTTTAAGTAATATTTGGCATCACCCCTTGGTTTTGCATGGCTCTGGGATAACTAACTATCTAGTCCTCAGGGTGCTAAATTAGTTCATCAAGCAAGAGATTCTTAATCTCAGTCTTTGGGGGCACAATTAATTAGGGGATATGATTACCCTTCAGCAGACCAAGCACTAGACTTGGAGTCAGAGAATGTGGGTTCAAATTCTATTTCTGCGACCTACCTGGAAACTTCTAGATGATTTGGAATTTGAGACATTTTAATCACACTCACCTTTCTTTGATGAGGGCATAGAATTTGATGTGATGGTGTTGGCTATGGCACAAGGCTACACTTATCATTCCTCTGTTAAAAGAAAATCTTTGTTTGGATCTTCGCCCTGATTAAAAAAGCAAAATTCAGATAAAGAAAATTAAAAGGAACTTATTAAAAACCAACAAGACTGAAATGTGTTGATGGTGTGGCAATGGAGGACCAATATGAGACTCAAATTGGAAACAATTTTTAAAGACAACTTTTTATAATAAGAGCAAGACAAGCCTATTAGGCACATGCTCCCAAACAAGGATGGGCTAGTGTTATCTCAGAGATAATTTACAGTCACAATTTGCAATCAGGTAGATGTAGATTTCTTAAAGAGTTTGGGCCATTATATCTCAACTCCTCCTCCATTACTGTATCATAGGGAAATGAGATTAGTGGTAAGGGAGGTGGGATGAAAGCAAGGATATGGCAAGCCTAAGAACTCACTTACATAGTTACATAGGATATAGAGCTGACCACAAAAGCAGATGAATAACAGTAAGATCATTCATACTGTTGTCCTGTTATAGTAATTCAGATACTTTAGTGTTGATATATTAATAAATTTAGTATTACAATGACAAACTTCCACTCTTCATCTGATTTGATTATAGAAATTTTTCAATAAAAAGAAAAAAGGATGGATGTAGGCATGACAATAAGACTCTTCTTTCAAGGGCATAGATTGATCTGACACAAGCCATAAAAGGACAAAAAACTCCCTTAATTCTATACAATTCCAGGTAAGAGTCATAGTTAACAGCCAATCATGCAGCGCAGTTCCACATTATTCATAGGCTATCAAAAGTCAGGCTCAGAGTTAATCAGGTGTGAAATTTTCCTATTCAGAAAGAACATAGCTCCATGGGAAATTTGAGTCAAGAAGATCAAACCTTTACCTGTGCAAAGTCATCCCCTCAATTTCCCCAGGCGCAGACATTCACCTGTAGCTCCTTTCAGACTATAATCCCTTTGGGCATCACATGACATTCCCCTTGAATGGTGGACTATTGGCTTAATGATGATCCAAATATCATACCTGAAATCAAAACTTAGAATAACATTAAATTGCAATCCAAGGAAATATTATCTCAAATAGTAAAATTTCATTAATCATAGCTTAGGGCTAGAATATTATTAGTTTTCTCATTCTTTCCTAAGAGTGAATAATGAGCAAATAAAAGAACATTTCATTTATTCTTCATTTATAAATTAAGGATAATCACATTCTAGAATTTCACACATACAGTGAATACATGATAGTTATTTTAAAACCTCCAGAAAATTGCTAAGTCTCAGATGAAAAGATATCTGTGTGGTATATCAACCCCAAGGTAAAATAAAATCTTTCAATCTAACATCCATTGGTACTAAATTGGTTCAAAGACTTAACTCAGTTAATACTAATTATAACAGATACACTATCATAATTTTCCTAAGTGTTGGCCAAATAATCTCAGATGAACACACTCTTTACTATAAGCAAACTTGTAAATACCCACTCATGACTCAAACAAAAAAAAATGAAGAAAAAGATATAAAGTATGCTTTCATCTGGATTCAGACATCATCAGTTCTTTCTCTGGAAGTAGATGGTATTTTCATCATGAGTTCTGTGGGATTGTTTTAGGTCATTATATTGCTGAGAATAACTAAGTTGTTCATAATTTTTCATTGTTCAATAACTGCCATTACTATTTACAACATTCTCTTGGTTTTGCTTACTTCATTTTGTGTCAGTTTATTTAAGTCTTTCCAGATTTTTCTAAAATCCTCCCACTTGCCGTTACTTATAGTACAATAGTATTCCTATTGTGCCAAAACTTACTCAGCCATTCCACAGGTGATGGACATCCCCTCACTTTCCAATTCTTTGCCACTACTGAAAGAGTTGTTATAAATATTTTTGAATATATAGGTGCTTTTCCTTTTTGTTTTTTATCTTTTGGGGATACAGACCTAGTAATGATATTTCTGGGTCAAGGGATATTTTCAATTTTATAGAACTTTGGGCATAGATACAAATTTCTCTTCAGAATGGTTGAATCAGTTCACAATTACCACAACAGTTCATTAGTGTCTCTCATCCTCTCCAACTTTTGTCATTTTCCTTTTGTTAAAAAAAACAATTTGATAGGTGTGTGCTGATACCTCAGAGTTTTTAAAATTTGTATTTCTCTAATTAATAGTGATTTAGAACATTTTAAACCTGACTTTAATTGCTTTTGTCTGAAAACTGCCTGTTCATATGTTTTGAACATTTATCAGTTGGGGAGTGACTAGTATTCTTATACATTTGACTCATTCCTCTGTGTATTTGAGAAATTAGGCCTTTATTAGAGGCATTTGTAAAAAAATTTTCTTCATCATTATGATTACTGTGTATTACCCTTTCATCCTATTCTTTCCTTTCCTTTTATCTACCTTCAAATGTATTTTCCTTCTGACCACCACCTATCCCAATTTATCCTCTCTTCAATCAACCCTGCCCTCTAATCCCCTTTCCCCCTTTCTTTTATATGGGTAAGATAGATTTCTATAACCAAATGAGTGGGTACAGTTCTTCTTTTTTTGAGATAATTCTGATGAGAGTAAAATTCAAGCACTCCTCTTCCCACCTCCCCCATCTTCCTCTCAACTGTAAAAGCTCTTTCATATCTCTTTTGTATGAGATCATTTATCCCATTCTTTTTCTCCCTTCCTCCTTCTCCCAATGCATTCCTCTTTCTCATGTCTTAATATAATTTTTTTATATCATCCCATCATATTAAACTCATTCTATTGTCTTCTGGCTATGTATACTCCTTTTAACTGCCCCAATAATGATAATATTCTTAGTAGTTACAAATACCATCTACACATTTAGGGATACAAAAAGTTTGATATTATTGAAATTTTATGCTTTTCTTGAGCTTTGTATTTGAGAATAAAATTTTCTATTTAGCTCTGGTCTTTTCACCAGGAGTGCTTGAAAGTCTTCTGTATCACTGAATTCCTATTTTTTCCCTGAAGGATCATTTTCAATTTTGCTTGGTAGATGATTCTTGATTGTTGTCCTAACTCCTTTGCCCTCTGAAATATCATATTCCAGGGCCTCTGATCCTTTAATGAAGGAGCCACTAAATCTTGTCTTAATCTATCTGTGATTCCACAATATTTGAATTGTTTTTTTTTTTTTGGTTACTTGCAATATTTCCTCTTTGTTAGGGAATTTGGCTGTGATGTTCCTAGGAGTTTGCATTTTGGGATCTCTTTCAGGATGGATTCTATTCATTTCTATTTGAATCTTTGATTCTAGAATATAAGAGCAGTTTTCCTTGATAATTTCTTAAAGATGTTATCTATGCTTTTTTTATCATGGCTTTCAGGTACTCCAATAATTCTTAGACTATCTCTCTTGGTTCTATTTTTCAGGTCAATTGTTTTTCCAACAAGATATATCATATTTTCTTCTATTTTTTAAAAATCTTTTGACTTTGTTTGAATATTTCTTGATAGTCTCATGAAGTCATTAGCTTCCACTTGCTCAATTCTAATTTTTAAGATATGACTTTATTGAGTGAGCTTTTGTACCTCTTTTTCCATTTGGCCAATTCTATTTTTTAAGAAGTTCCTTTCTTCGGTGTATTTTTGTACATCTTTTTTTCCCATGTGGCCAGTTCTGCCTTTTAAAGAGTTCTGTTATTCATTGAAATTTTGAATACTTTTTTCCATTTGTATAATTCTGCTTTTAGAAAGTTCTTCTGGGGGCAGCTAGGTGGCTCAGTGGATTGGGAGACAGACCTGGAGATAGGGGGTCCTAGGTTCAAATCTGGCCTCAGACACTTTCTACCTGTGTGGGCAAGTCACTTGACCCCCCATTGCCTAGCCCTTACCACTCTTCTGCCTTGGAGCCATTACATAGTATTGACTCCAAGATGGAAGGTAAGGGTTTACATCTAAAAATTTTAAATTAAATTTAAAAAAAGAAGTTCTCTTCAGAAGATTTTTTTGTCTCTTTTACCAATTGACCTATTCTGTTCTTAAAGACATTTTTTTCAGTATTTTTCTGTACCTCTTTTAAGTTATCCATTCTTTTTTCATGATTTTCCTGTATCACTCTCATTCCTTTTCCCAATTTTCTTCAACATCACATATTGGATTGTTAAAATATTTATTGAGTTCCTCTATTATTTTGGGCTTGAGACCAATTTGTAGTTTTCTTTAAGTTTTAGGTATAGCAATATCGGCCTTATTGTCTTCTGAGTTTGTGTTTTGGTGTTCCCTGTCACTAAAATAACTTTCAATATTGAGTTTCTTTTTTTGTTGTTTGCTCATTTTTGGTCTTTTTCTTATCTTTTTACTTAAAAAAAACAGTTACAAGTAGGTTCCATCCCTGTGGTGGAAGGGACACTATCCCAAACTTCAGGTTCTTTGTGCTTCTGCCTTCAGAGCTAGCTCTAGAGAATCTTGTTTAGTATTTCCAAGGTGATATGATCTAAGGAGAGATGTGTTTAATACTCTCCTGGCATGTGCTCTGGTTTGTGAGCAAGCACAAGCACTCTTTTCTGCCCTGGAACTGTGACATAGGTCCCCTGTTCCCTTGTGGCTTCAACTGCCAATACGTGCTAGGGCTTCTTCTCATCCTGGAACTACCACTTAGTCTTTGACCCAGATATGCATATGGGCAATGCAACAGCATCCTATACCCAGAGTCAGCAATGAGGTCCTCATTATCTTCTTCCATCCAATTGTTCAACTGTTTTACCATCTGTGGCTGGAAATTCTAGAAATCTTTGTTACTGATTCAGCTGCCCCAAAGTCTGTGCTGGCTTGCTGAGATAGAACCTGCCTTGGTACTCTGCTCTGAGGTCCATTCCCACTAGGACAAGACAAACTTTTCAGATGTCTTAGTTTGAAAAATTGCTTCATTCTGTCCTTTTGTGGGTTCTATCACTCCAGAATTTGTTTTGAGGCACTATATCAAAGTTGTTTTGAGGGTAATTTGGTAGAGATTAAATGGGTCCATGTTCTCCCTCAATAATTCAATGTGATAACATGGAACCTCCTTTCTCCTACTCTGCCTTCTCTCTTCCCATTTCACTTGTGAATGATTCCTCCAACTCTGTGGCACTAGGGAGTTTTGGTTTTTGGACTTGTGATTTCCCTTATTAAAGGAACTCCAGGTGAATTTGTCTCTATCTTCTATTTATACTGTACATACCTAATGACTCATATTTTGTCTTCCCCAATAGAATGTAAGCTGCTTGAGGTCAGGGACTATTTCCCCCCTTATTTTGTATCATTATCATTTAGCAGAATTCATGGATCCCTTAATAAATGGTTATTTACTGACTGATTCTACCAATGAAGATCAACACCTTGGAGAGCTATCATGGGGTACTTCGAGGATGAAGCAATTTGCTCAGTCACATATCCAGTTTGTGTCAGAGACAGGACTTGAAGGGGACATCGATCCATATATTACACTATAATGAATCTCCTAATGGCAAGATAAAACAGAAAAATGACTAGACTGGTAGCTAAGGAACTAAAACCATGGATTTCTCAGCCCCCTGCTGGTACTTTTCTGAAAGTTCTCCTTTTTTTTCTTTTTTCTAGAAAGAGATACTGGCAGGGAGTTGTAGGGGTGGGTGGGTGGGGGTAGGGAGAGAGAATAATGTATGTGAATGTGTGAAATACTTTTAGTGTCAGCTTTTTCCCCATAAAACAGCCAACATTTGAGAGGTAGAACAGAAATCTATTTTCTTTCCCTCCAATTTTCCAACTCCCCAGGAGAAGGGAAACTTTTATAACAACTCTATATAGCAAGCAAAACAAAATTCAATATTGTTTATGTATTTTTAAAAATTTCATTCTGTACCCTGAGTTCATCTGTAAGTTCCCTGTCAGGAGATGGATAGCACGCTTCATCACAGGTCCTCTGAAATTGTGTTTGATCATTCTATTGATGACATCTCTTAAGTATTTGAAAATTATTTGCATTTATAATTTGGGGGAGGTATAAATTGTTCTCCTGCTTGCATCATTCTGACAAATCTTCCAACATCTCTCCAAAATCATTAATCTTATCTTTATTATTGTACAATAATGTTCCATTGTATTCATATGCCATAATTTGTTCATTCATAGTCTAATTAATAAGTATTTGCTTAGTGTCTAGTTCTTTACCTCTACAAAAAAAAAAGACTACCATAAATATTTCTGGATCTTTTTCCTCTTTTTTGATTTTTTTGGGGGGGAGTTTATAGATTGAATAGCAGCAGTGCCACATAGTTTTGATGATTACTGCTTTTCATAGTTCGAGATATGGCATGACTACATCTTTTCTTTCCACTGTTTTTTATTATTTCCCTTAAGATTCTTGGCCTTTCATTCCTCCAGATGAATTTTATTATCTTTTTTCTAGTAACTAAAATAATAATATAATAATAAAAATAAAGTCATTCTTTGGTAGCTTCATTGTGACGGTAGTAAATTTATAAGGTAATTTAGGTTATATTGTCATTTTTTTATATGGGCATGATCATGGCATGCTGGTAAATGTTGAACAATTGAGACTCAAAAAAATTGTAGCAGGACACACTTTAAAGTTTAGTCTGCTTTTTAAATATTTTCTCTATCACTTTTAAAAGTCCAAACAACCAACAAAAGAGTAAATGAAGCCCTGATGTGTAGCATTTGCTAATTTTCAAAGTGAAAATGTTCCCACTTAAAAATTTAACAATTAACTCCAGCATTCTCCCTTTCTTCCAAGACCAAGATTTTCCCAAGATCTAGATAGGGTCTTAATTTGAGCTGGCTCTAGCATACTCCTGGGCATTACCCAACCATGCACAATTAACAACTATTAACCTATTTAAAGTCTGTCTCAGGGGCAAATGGGTAGCTCAGTGGATTGAGAGCAGGGCCTAGAGATGGGGGGTCCTGGGTTCAAATCTGGCCTTAGACACTTCCTGGCTAGATTACCCTGGGCAAGTCACTGAACCCCCATTGCCTAACGCTTACCACTCTTCTGCCTTAGAACCAATACATAGCATTGATTCTAAGACAGAAGGTAAGGGTTAGGCAAATAAATAAATAGGCAAATAAATAAATGAAATAAAGTTCTGTCTCACTTATTTCCCCATAGAAATAGAGGAAGAAGAATAAAGTTATTCCCTTCTTCTCCCAATATCTTAGCTCACCTTATTTGATACTTTCATATGCAATAGTGGCCACTTAAAGTCTGATGCTCTATTAGAGGACTATACTTCCATCTCCTGTCCCTTGGGTTCTGACTGTAGCTTTTTGGTCCCTATGTCCATCTGTAGCATTTCCTTCACTGTATGGTTACAAGATCTATTAACTTCCTCTTGGCCTTTATTGCAAATTCATTAAAAGTTTTGTCTCTATCTCCTAAATGTTCTGGGACTATTTATTTTCAGATTTATTTCCTGGAAATACAACTTTTGCAGAATTTTCAACAGCCAAAGAACACTGGATTGGGCACTTTCTTTATGCTCTCTTGACATCTTCTTCAGTACCCAATGAGCTAATTGTTCCATGTGAGCAGAAGACTAGCCTCTGTTCGACTGAAAGACTCTCTCAAAAAAAAAACAAACCAGCAGGACTTTTTGACATGGAATGCCATAATGCCTGTTCACATTTAGGTAGTAGAGTTAACAAGGGAATTTGGCAACAGGAAAATCACAAGGGCTCATATAGGTGAGTGATTAACTTTATGGAAGGACCACATTCCTGGTAGAATGGAAAAAAAGAGTTAGTTCAGGACATTGTTTTGGAATCAATAGTTAAAGAATGACTGATGAGAGTTTCTCATCCAGGTACGACAGGACTTTAGACTATTATTGCAAAATTATTTAGTAATACTTATCCTATTATGTTGTTATATGTGGAGATATAAGGCATAGGAGCTCAGTATGATTCCATAACACCATCTGGTTCTTCAGACTGGTGCTGAGACTTGGGAGTTAAAAAGAATATGATAACTGCTAATTGGAATACCAGTGTAGATTTTAAAATTAATATTCAATGCCTCCAAAGTATGATATTTTAAGGATTTATTAATATTAAATTAGAGTGCTAGAGAAATGAAGGGAACCTTTCCCACTCACCCCAAAGAAGTTCACTCCACCAGCACTGCTCACCACACTATCCACATGCAAGAGAGAGGGCATGGCCAAGCTAACCCAAATTAAATACAAACCACAAAACCCACACACATATATGCAAGGCAAAAGGAATTGTGGGTAATGCTGAAAGGGAGTTTAGGTAATGTAGTTTCAGGGATTCAAGATCTTCCAACTTTACATTCCCCCTGTGATCCTTTGGGAATTTGGGAGACCAATCTCCCCAATGCATCATGAAAACATAATAAAATTAAAATTTACAAAAATTCTGAGATAAAAGGAAAATAAAAGGAAGAAAGAAGAAAACCAATGTTAGGTGCATTGACAAAAAGCCATTTTGGGGGATAGTCCCTTTTTGGCATAAGACTGTCCATTCAAAATAAATACATTCAACCCCCCCAAAGTTCAAATTCGTTATGTCTCGAAGTTCACTCTGGATCTTCTGGTGCAGTGTGTGGTCTCTGCAAGGATCTTCATGGCACCTAATGGATTCTGGTAGATAGTCTTCTGTTCTAAATTAGGGTCAAATTCAAGTCCAAATTCACAGCAATAGCATAGTCCCCCCTGAGGAGAATAACTATACATTCCTCCCTGAAGAAGATACAGGGATGCATATAAGAATCACACAGGATTACATAGTCAAGTCATAAGGAATATGAATCAATTATCAAAAACATCAAAGAGTTCAAAGAAATAAAAAAAAGAAAAATAACCTCTGAGGGAAATAAAGAATATTAAAAATGTGAAGGAAGAAAAATTCTAGGAAAAAGAAAAAAATTTACAAATCACAACAGGTTCTTGTAGTAATTAATGTCCCATAAGCTTTGCAACAACAATCACTCACAAACTCAATTTAGCAGCCTCAACTACAGTATGTTGTCACATCATGAAAGAAATAGAAAAAGAGACTAGATCTTGAAACAAATTGGAAATAGCATTTCCTGATTCGATCCTTTTCTTCACTTTCAGAGATAATGAAGCCAGAACAATCAATGTTGAGAACTTGATATAGAGTGTGGTACAAGGAAGTCCTATGTCTTAAATATGGTAAGCTTTGCAACCACAAGTCTCACATATGATCAAGTTTTTGTACTCTTTGCATAGAATGCCATCAATCCCTGTAGGATTGGATTGGTTTCTTTTTCCTTTTTGTGCTTGTTTGGCACTTCGCAGATCAACTTCTGTGCTCCTTTGTGGTCTGATTCTCTTTGGATTAGACATATTCATCAAGCAAAAGTCTCATAATAATTAAATAACTAGTGGCAGGTTTCCATAGTCTGAAGCTTTTGGAGTATGCATTTATATGCTAGGCAAATGGACATCTTAGCTTATTTTTATTGCAAAAACCAAAACAGTCAAAAATCTATTTAATGCTGGTGACATCATCCAAATGTAAAAAAAATGAGAGAAAGAAAAGTCAAATACTGTATTACCATGTAGGAAGAAAAAACAAAAGCAAAAATATGAAAAACGTGTAGTTTCACAATCATAGAGGTAAAGTATAGAGGTTAATTTCCAAAAATAAGATTCATTTCCTCTTTAACTTGCCATGATCCACAATGTGAGTGCAAATGAGGTAAAGTGATGTGATTGCAAATGAGGTATATAAAGCAATAATACATTCAAGAAAATACAAAAGGAATGACAAAAGGCACAAAATGTTTTTAAAGGCACATCAGGTCAATATAGGTCACTATATTGTTGTGAGGTAGTATATGTATTGTTCAAGTACAAGGATCAATCAAATCAAAATAGTGCAAATCCAGCAATAGGGCATTCTTATCATGATAGTCAAATATAATCAATAATCAAATATAATAGATACAGGCAATTATAATTAGTACAGAGAATTATTCATTATCAATAGAGTGTACTCATTTCACATGACTGCAATGAATCCATGAGTCCCTTTCCCAAATATTAATGGCTATTGGTGTACTTAATAGGACCTGCAATGGTCCATCATAAGCAGGTTCAATCAACCTAGTATGTATGGAAAAGAAGGCTGAGCACAAGTCTACTACTGTAAAGTATGTAGCTGTGCTAGGAATAGAAGAAATGATAGTATTTATGTTGGAAACTATAGGGTGTCTCTTTATGACATGATTTTTCATGGCCCTCAAATCCTGGACAAATCAATAGAGATGCTTGCCAGCAGGCCCTAATTTTGGCTTTTTAACAGGCAGGATGGGTGTATTGTATTCAGATTTATAGAGAATTATTATGCCTTGGTCAATTAGTGAATTTATCACTGGGGTAATGCCCTCTATTGCCTCCTTCAAGAGAGGATACTGAGGAATGGAAGGATGTGGGCTAGATTTAGTTTTGATTTGGACAGGGACAGCAGATTTAAGTAGGCCGACATCAGAAGATGATGTGGCCCAAAGAGACTCATCTTATGACTATCTGAAAGAAGTATAGGGAGCAAAGTTAAGGATTCCTCTGGCAATTCCAGTGGCATAGAGCCATCTGGAGAGCAATTTATTGTGGCTCTAAGCTTGCATAAAAGATCTCTCCCCAGCAAATTTAAGTCATTTTATAGAAACAAATGACATCACAGAAAATATATACATATGGCGACTAGCTAAAAGAATCAAGGTACCTCTGAGACTATGTATAACAAAACAAACTAGATTGCAATTGTGAATCCTAATAGCAGTGAATTCAGTGGTAGTTGAATCCAGAGAGGGGATTGTCATTGGGGGTGATCTCCTTGTCCATCTCTGTTCACCAGGTGAACTAAGAAAATTTGGAAGGTCTGGATCCCATCAACACTGATAGCAATGTCTTAAGAGCAGAAATAATTGGTGATAGTATCTGAATTGGAGCTGAGAGACAAAACAAAGATCAACTAGATGCAGCTTCAGCACTCTATAAAGGCACTGACTCTTAGAGCCCAGCAAAAAGTTACACCTAGGGTAAACTAACTTTGTTTCTTTTCTTCTTTCTTTCCTTCTTTCCTTCTTTCCTTCTTTTCTTCTTTCCTTCTTTCCTTCTTTCCTTCTTTCCTCCCTCCCTCCCTCCCTCCCTCCTTTCTTTCTTTCTTTCTTTCTTTCTTTCTTTCTTTCTTTCTTTCTTTCTTTCTTTCTTTCTTTCTTTCTTTCTTTCACTGTCATATTGGCCACTCTGATAGGTGTGAAGTAATACTTCAGAGTTGTTTCAACTTGAATTTCTCTAATCAAGGGTGATTTAGAACATTTTTATATGATTATTGATAGTTTTGATTTCTTCATCTGAAAACTGCTTATTCCTATCCTTTGACCATTTGTCAGTTTGGGAATGACTTGTAGTCCTATAAATTTCACTTAGTTCTTTATATATTTGAGAAGTGAGACCTTTGTCAGAGAAATGTTATAAAATTCTTTCCCCAGGTTGTTGTTTTCTTTCTAAACTTGGTTACATTGGGGTTTTTTGTACAAACCCTTTTAATTTAACATAATAAAAAGTATTCATTTTACATCTTGTAATGATTTCTATCTCCTGTTTGGTAATAAGTTCTTCCATTATCCATAGATTTGACATAAACTATTCTACGTTCCCTTTATTTACTTACAATATTACCCTTTATGTCTAAATCATATACACATTTTGACAATATGTTGGCATAGGGTATAAGATATTGATCTATACCTAATTTTTGCCATGTTGTTTTATAATTTTCCCAGCAGTTTTTGTCAAGTAATGAGTTCTTATCCCAAAATCTGGGATCTTTGGGTTTATTAAACACTTGATTGCTAAGGTCTTTTGCTCCTAATCTATTCCACCAATACACCCTTCTGTTTTTCAGTCAGTACTAGATTGTTTTGATGATTACTGCTTTATATTACAGTTTAAGATCTGGTTTGCTATGCCACCATCCTTCACTTTTTTTTTTATTAATTCCCTTGATATTCTTGATTTTTTGTTCTTCCAGATGAATTTTGCTATTATTTTTCCCTTAAAATCTCAATCTCAATTTTCATAGCCCCACTATCTCTGACTCCTTGCTTTTCATTTGCATGTAATAAGATATAAGGGGCCATTTGATAACTGAAGGAAAGTGCTGTAGCAATATCAGAAATGTAATGGATGAGATACATAGAGTGTCAGTCTAGTAGCATCAAAGGTGCAAAGGTATCTAAGGGACATGATACCCCTGGATGACACCCAAGAGGGAATATTTCCTATGAAGTCCACTGGCTTCTGAATGATATTTTGGACCCAGAGTATATTTTTTATCACCAGTATAGAGGTTTGTGTTTTAGAATTTGCTGAAATCTTTCTCCTCCAAGGTTGCAAGATTTGCTAAATGTAAAAGAACTTGTAGCATGTATTTATCACACAGAAACACATGTGACTGATTGTACCTTCTGTTGATGATGAAAAATTGCCTATTCTGATTTTAACTATTGATTGTATTTGACTAAGACTTCCTTATTGCTAAATCTGTACTATTTTGTTCCATTATATTTTATTGATCCTTCTACTTGAACAAATTGCCCAGGTAAAACAACACATATACCTCAAAAAAAAATATCTGTATGTTGACCTGATGTGCCTTTTATAACATTTTGTACCTTTTATAAATTTTTTTATTTCCTAGAATATATTTTGCTTTTATACCTTCATTGTTTTATCTACCTCATTTGCCCTCACACTGCAGATAATGGCAAGTTAAAAGAGGAAATGAATCTTATTTTTTGGCAAGTAGCCTCTATATTATACCTCTGTGATTGTGAAATATATATATATATATATATATATATGTTTTAAATTTTTTTCCTACATGTGCAACACAGTATTTGATTTTTTCCTCTCATTTTTTTTGTATTTTGAAACACATGTGAACAGTATTGAAAAGATTTTTTTTACTGTTTTGATTTTAGCAATAGAATAATCTAAGATGTCCATTTGCCTAGCATATAAATGCATACTCAAAAAAGCTTTGGACTATGGCAACTTGCCACTAGTTATTTAAATATTATAAGACTTTTGCTTGATGAATATGTCTAAATCAAGAAAAAAATCTGACCACAAAGAGCACAGAAGTTAACCTGCAAAGTGCGAAAGAAGCACAAAGATAAAAGAGACTAAACCAACTGTATGGGGATTAATGACATTCTGTGCAAAGAGCATGAGAACTTGATCATGTGTGAGACTTGAGGTTGCAGCTGTTTAACATGTGTTAAATGCAGGACTTCCTTGTACCACACTCTCTATCAAGTATATAACATCAACCGTTCTTGCTCCCCTATCCCAAAGCAAAGAAAAGGGTCAGACCAGGGAATACTATTTCCCATTTGTTTTGAAATCTAGTCTCTTTTTCTATTTTCTTTCATTATATGGCAACTTAATGTAGTCCAGACTGTTGAACTGGGCTAGTAATGATTATCCTTGCAGGCTTATGGGACATGAATCGCTACAAGAACCTGTTGTGATTTGCAGATTTTTTTCCCTTCTTCCTAGAATTTTTTTTCACATTTTTAGTATTCTATATTTCACTCAGAGATTATTTTTTAAATTTCTTTGGATTTTTTTATGTTTTTGATAATTGATTATACACCTTATTAATCCACCATGTATCCCCTCATGATTCTTATATGCATCTCTGTATCCCCCTCAGGGGGTAACGTGTTATTATCCTCCTAAGGGGGGACTATGTTATTGTTGTGAATTTTTTATATTGAATTTGAGCTTAATTTAGAAGAGACTACCTCCCAGAATCCAGAAGGTGAACTTTTTGGAGAAGTACCATGAAGATGCCTACTGAGACTACACACTGCTCCAGGAGTTCCTGAGCAAACTGAATGTGCAGAATTGAACTTTGGGCTCAAAGAGCCTATCCATAAATTGGGAGGGTGTCTCTTCATCAAATTGTTTAAGGCATTCGAATTTAGTCCATGCATCTAGCCTTTTGGAGCATTCTCGCATTGTTCTTAGAATGGCTTCCCTAGTACAATGTAGTTCCATGCATTCATTGTGTTCATTATAGTTCCGATGAGGATCCACAGCTGGCAAATGTGCTCCATTGCACCCTCGGGCTTTATTAACATGAGAGATAATCTTATCCCTCTCATGATCTGTTAAAAATGCATGGAGCAATTGTTCAACATCTTTATAAGATGGATCAAAATGAATATTGGCCATCCTTTTCTGTTACCAGGATAGGTTCATCTTCATAACTAGGACATCACATTCAAATTCTTTTATATCCTGGGGTGTGAAAGGCCTGTATTGGTTTAATTTTTTTTTTTTTAACATTTATTAATATTCATTTTTAACATGGTTACATGATTCATGCTCCACCTTTCCCCTTCAACCCCCCCCCC
>NC_058131.1:44127636-44141098 GCF_016433145.1 Gracilinanus agilis | reverse complement strand
TTTCATGGTGTTTTCCTTTCTTGATCGAATGCCGCAGGTGTTCTATGAATCCTTTCAATGTCTATATTGCCCTCTTGTTGTAGGACTTCAGGGCAATTTTGCTGAATTATTTCTGTTAGTATAGAGTACAGGTTTTTATTAATTTCTGGTTTTTCTGGAAGGCCAATTATTCTCAAATTGTCTCTTCTAGACCGGTTTTCTTGGTCTGTCACTCTCTCATTGAGATATTTCATGTTTCCTTCTATTTTTTCAGTCTTTTGGCTTTGTTTTATTTGTTCTTGTTGTCTTGAGAGATCATTAGTTTCTACTTGCTCAATTCTAGCCTTTAGGGATTGATTTTCGGCTATAATCTTTTGGTTTTCGGCCATAATCTTCTGGTAATCGGCCATAATTTTTTGGTTTTCGGCCATAATCTTCTTGTTTTCGGCCATAATCTTCTGGTATTCCTTTTCAATCTGGTCATTTCTTGTGTTCAATTTGCTTATCAGTTCATTTGGTTTCTGAGCCTCGCTTTCCAGTTGCAAGATTCTACCTTTTAAGCTGTTATTTTCTTGCCAGATCTCTTCCATTTTCCTCAGAATCTCAGATTTGAACTCTTCCATAACTTGTGAGGAGTTTTCCTTATTTGGGGAGGGTCTGGATGGTTGTTTGTTCTCCTCCTCTGTTTGCTCGGTTGTCTGGATTTTCTCTGTGTAGAAGCTGTCGAGTGTTAAAGACTTCTTTTTTTTGTTATTATTCTTTCTCTTCTGAATTTCCTGTAACTGATTAGCCATCATTAGCCCAGCAGCTTCTCAGGTTTATCCTCGCTCTCTGTGTCTGTCTGAGATCTATTGGCTCCTGAGGTCTGAGTTCTAGTTTTTTCCAAGGTCAAGCCCCCTGGTGGGCCCTCTTGCTTGACCCTCTGCTGGAGGTTTCTTTACAAGTCTCAGGGCGCTGCTTCCACAGTTGTATACCCGTCTGCACTGGTTCCCCACTTAGGCTTTAGTTCCTGCCTGTGTTTGCCTCCACCCACGCCTCTGCTCAGCGGGCGCGCGCCCAGCGTCCACTCTCTGCTCCCGCGCGCTCAGATTTCGCGTGCGTTCTTGACTTAATGGGGTCCTAAGTCTTGCTGCTCTCAGGAACAGGTCCCGGAGCTGCCGATGACTCTATGGGTGCCCCAAACTTGCTCTATTTCTTTTTAGCTGGGTTCGGAGCTATAGGTGAGTGTGGAGGGGGTGGGGGTGGGGCGGTTGCTCAGCTCGCGGTTGAGCGAGAGCCCTTTTTAGCCTGGAACTGTCTCGATTCCACGTACCTTCCACGCTGTGCCCTGTTGTGGGGTTCCTCCGTTCGTCTGGACTTGTTTTTATGTCCCCTTGAGGAGTTTTGTGTGTTTCGGTCAGGAGAGGTTAAGAGCTGCTTCTTACTCTGCCGCCATCTTAACCCGGAAGCCCTATTGGTTTACTTTTAACACCTCCCCAGTTTGTAGTACTGTGAGCATTTCCCTTAAGGGGAAAAGGCCTTCATTGGAATCGATCAATGGTCATGGTTTCATAGGAGGTGTCTGTGTGGATACTGAGGTAGTACAGGTAGGAACTTGTATGGTAGGAGGATGAGGTTTTTTTTTTTTTTTTGCCAACTGTAAAACTTTTTATTATGTAATTTTGATAAATTTGTTCAGAAAACCTAATGGATGTTACTTCACACCATCCACTTTTTTTCCCAACCTTTCAAAATAAGTAGCTGTGTTTGTTGTTGCAATGTGTAATCATTGTATTTGTTTTATGTAGCCATTTGTCTTTAGTAGTAAAAATGGTAACTTTCTTCCTTACATATAGAAAGTGAAGGTAGAAACACAAGTCAGGGAGGGAGAAGCAGTTCAACATAACTAATGTATCAGCCAAGCCTGACAACATATGTATTCAATATTCTTATGCCCACAGTTCCCCATTATGGTATGAGCAACACCTGTTTTTATGTAAACTGAGCTAATTTCCTATTAAGGAGGTAGTGAAGTGGATCTGGAGATTATCACTAATTGGCTTCTTTGCCACCTGAGGCCCAGCCAATGGGAAACTGGTGTGGGAAGTTTTAGTGGCATTCCTATTCTTCAGGGCCTAAACTTTCCCCTTTGTGGCAGGCTGTGAGATGAAGGGGATTATTAGTCTTTAATCTGACTTACTATCTTTTTTTAAACCTTAAGAATGGTACTTTTTAAACTTTTGTCATTGGTCATTTTTAATGAATTTTATATTGCAATAGTGTTTTCTAACCCTAACTCTGAATCACTAGGCTGGCCCAGAATATCAACCTCTTCTAAGGAAGGAGAGAGGTGTATTTTTTCTCATCTTTTGACCAAACTTGATTATTATAATTACACAATCTTCAGTTTCCCAACAAGTTCATTTTACAGAGGGAAATGTGAAGCTCATTGAAGAGATATGACATACCCAAGGTCACAAGGATAGTAAATAGCAGGTAGTAAATAGTAGGTCCTTTGATTCCAAATTCAAATGCTTTTTATACTATATTATGCTGATATCCTCACATCCAGGCTGATTTTTTTGGAGTGGACCCTAGAGAGAAGAAAGTTTAGTCTCTTTGGGCAGCAGAGTTTACTTTTGTTCTAGGCTCTTTCTAGTCGCTCCCATTCTGTAACAATTTACAGTTTACAGAGTCTCTTTCTTCACAAGACTCTTGTGAAATTAATAAGGCAGGCATTATTATTTTCATTTTACCAATATGGAAACTGAGCTTCAGAGAAGGGAAGGGACTTGACCAGAAATCCCACAAATAGAGAGTGACCATTATCTCTGACAAAAACTTAGGTATTCCAAAATTAAATCCAAAGATCTTTCCACTCCACCGGCATGCTATCTATTCCTTTTGGTAACTGGGGACTATCATTCTACTTTTCTTTTTGATTCCACTTTTAATCCTACTGGTTACTATTTTCTAAATTGGTAATTTGAGTGAAGAGAAA
This sequence comes from Gracilinanus agilis, assembly GCF_016433145.1. NCBI lineage: Eukaryota > Metazoa > Chordata > Mammalia > Didelphimorphia > Didelphidae > Gracilinanus > Gracilinanus agilis. The sequence continues at coordinate 44,138,139 of NC_058131.1, read as the reverse complement.
AATGAAAGAAGGGGGTTATGACTCGTGATACAGACATCAAGTTGAAATATGTTTTCACTTTGATTTTCAGGGACTCATTCTTTCCCAGGATAAGAGTCTTTTGAGGCCATGTCTGGGACTCCATTCAGATCCTGCTTCAGGTTGAGCTGCAGAGAGAAGTTGAACTTGCTTCTAGAGAAAGATGCTTCCTTTTCATATTATTCAGAACTTCCCAAGGCCCCATCTAGCAAGTTCCTTGCAGATCCTGAAAACCTCAGTCCTTTGACAGGGTAAATCCATTTTTACCACTGCCCTTCACTGTTTCTTATATTTGTTCACTGGTCCAGATAGGTTATATTTGGAGTCTCCCCTGTATTCAGCCAGGTGCCAACTTCTGTTGATCCTATCTGTGCAGCAACTCTTTGTTTGCTCCTTTCTTTCCAAGCAAACCAGCTCAATTCTAGTTCAGAATCTCATTGCTTCTGCCCATGTTGAATTCCAAAGGAAAGATTTAAGAACAGTCTCACCAGCTTCAGAGCTCCTTCAAGTCCCATTCACAAACCAGAAGAGCAGGAGGATGAGGTTTTCTTGGAGCTGGGGTTGGTTGTGGGATGGGAGAAGGGACAGGGCAGGATGGGGCATTGGGAGAAAGAGCAGGAGAGAGAAAGTTAGCTAGGAGTTGCTCGATATGATAGAGGTGATTTTCCATCCCAGACATAGGAGAGGGGTCTTCCGTGTCTATTTCAGTATCAATTTCTTTGAGTAGTTCAGGAATAGGGTTGGAAAATTCAGATATATCTTCGATGGAATCATCTATTGCCATTGGACCATTTAAGGAGTGCTTAAAACCGTCCAATAGATTTTGAATGTCAGCTTGCATTTTTTATATGATAAGTTTTTGTGCCTTAACATTTAGGAATTAATATAGAAAATTCCCTAGCCACATAAGGAGAAGGAGACATTCTGAGAACTTAAAGGTTCCCAATTGAATGAAAGCCAAAAAGGTTTCTTGTAAAGTAGCAGTCATGGTGCTTGGAGTTGTATTTAGAAAAATACAGAAAAAGAAAAGCAGCCACTCCAGTTCAATGAGAGGCAAAACTGAGTGCTCAAAATGGCTTCTAATAATGAAGAGGCAATGGGGGAGAAGGGGCCAGAAACCAGGTGGGAGTATGGAGAATCTGGCTACAAAGTCAGGGTTGAGGAGGATTTTAAGGCAAGGATTTTGGGCTGGTTTTAGGGGCAAGAACACCTCTCAGCTGGATGGGAAAAGGTTTTAGCTAAAAGGAAGTATAGGAAGCAAGCTGGGGTGGGTTGAAAAGGACTTAGGAGGACCAGCTGCCCAGTAAGGGAAAAAGGAATCCCCCTCCTCTGGGCTGGGGTTGGGGGCAGGGAGTTTAAGGCTTACCAGTGGCAGCAACAGAAAAAGTTAGCAGGAACAGCCTCTGTGAGGGAGAGACCAGGCTGCCCAGCTGCCTGGCTGCCTGGCTCTCCTGGTAGGCAGGTGTAGGCAGTGAGTTTGGAAAAGCTCTGAAAGGTCTCCCAGAGGGAAAAGGGAGAAGGGAGACCATGGCAGGAGAAGAAATTCTATCCCTTCATGATCGCCAAAAATTGTAGGAGTAAAAATGAATTAAATACTCCTGATATTTTTAAATTAAAGGATTTAATAACAAAAATGAGAGGGAAACGGATTCCTTCAGTCAAGTGAGCAGAGCACAGAGCCAGAGAACATCACCTGCCACATTTTAACCAAAGCAAAGCCCAAAAAGAGCCCCACAGGATGGGTCTCAGACAAATTTATCTCCCAAGCCCTTGTACTTCAAATGAGGATGTACTTAAAAGGATGCTGGGAATGTAGCTCAGGTGTGGCAAATTTTCCATCTGTATGGTAGGATTTTCACTTTTATTATATTAGCTCAGCCTACCTATGAGCAATTAATGTTTTCCCAGTTGTTTAGATCTAACTTTATTTGCATAAAAAGTGTTTTGTAATTGTGTTCATCTTGGCAAACATATTCCCAAGTATTTTATATTGTCTAGAGTGATTTTAAATGGAATTTCTCTTTCTAAGTTTTGGTGCTGAACCTTGTTGGGAATATATAGAAATGCTAATAAGTTATGTAGGTTTATTTTGTATCCTGTAATTTTGCTAAAGTTATTAATTATTTCAACTAGGTTTTTAGTTTTCTCTAGAATTTTCTAAGTATATCATCATATAATTTGCAAAGAGTGGGAATTTACTTTCCTCATTGCCTACTTTAACTCCTTCAGTTTCTTTTCCCTCTCTTATTGCTAATACTAACATTTTTAGGACAATATTAAATAATAGTGGTGATAATGGGCATCCTTGCTTCACTCCTGATCTAATTGGGAAGGTTTCTAACTTATCCCCATTGCTGATGATAATTGTTGATGGTTTTGGATGAATACTACTTATTATTTTAAGGAAAGGCCTTTTTATTTCTGTGCTGTCTAGTGTTTTTAATAGGAATGGGTGTTACATTTTATTGAAGGCTTTTCTGCAACTATTGAGATAATCATAAAATTTCTGCTTCTTTGGTTATTGATATGGTCAATTACGCTAATAGTTTTCCTAATATTAAACCAGTCTTGCTTTCCTGGTGTAAATCCCACCTGGTCAAAGTGAATAATCCTTGGGATATATTGCTGTAGTCTCCTTGTTAGTATTTTATTTAATAATTCAGTAAGGAGATTGGCCTATAATTTTTTCTGTTTTTGGTCTTCCTACCTTAAGTATCAGCACCATATTTGTATCATAAAAAGAATTTGTAGAACTCCTTCTTTGCTTATTTTGCCAAATAGTTTACATAGTATTGGGATGAACTGTTCTATAAATGTTTGCTAGAATTCATTTGTGAATCCATCTAGCCCTGGGGATTTTTTTCTTAGGGAGTTCAGTGATAGCTTATTCAATTTCTTTTTTTGAGATGGGATTATTAACATATTCTATTTCCTCTTTTGTTATCTGAGCAATTTACATTTTTGCAAATATTCATCCATTTTACCAAAATTGTCAGATTTATTGTCATATAATTGGTTAAAATAGCTCCTAAGGATTGCTTTAATTTTCTCTTCATTGGAGATGAATTCACCCTTTTCATTTTCGATACTGGTAATTTAATTCTTTTCTTTCCTTTTTTAATCAAATTAACTAACACTCTATTTTATTCATTTTTTCCATAAAACTAATTACTAGTCTTATTATTAGTTCAATTGTTTGTTTACTTTCAATTTTATTAATTTCTCCTTTGATTTTTTTAGGATTTCCAATTTAGTCTTTAATTGGGATTTTTAATTTGTTCTTATAGTTTTTTTAGTTGCATGCCCAATTCATTGATCTGTTTTTTTTCTCTATTTTACTGATATAAGCATTCAGAGATATAAATTTCTCCCTAAGTACAGCTTTGGCTCTATTCCATAAATATTGATATGTTTTCTCTTCATTGTCATTCTCTTTAATGAAATCATTTGTTTCTATAATTTGTTCTTTGACCCACCTCTTTTGAAGAATTAGATTGTTTTAGTTTCCAAATAATTTTTAATTTGTTTTTCCTCTTAGTAATTATAATTTTTATTGCATTATGAATGGAAAAAGTTACATTTATTATTTCTGCTTTTCTGCATTTGGTTGTGAATTTTTCATGCCCTAGTGAATTTTTCTAAATTACCATGTGTTACTAAAAAGAAGGTATATTCCTTTTTATTCATATTTAGTTTTCTCCAGATATATATTAAATCTAATTTTCTAAAATTTCATTCACCTCCTTTACTTCTTTCTTGTTCACTTTTTATTAGTTTTATCTAGTTGTGATAGGGGAAGGTTGAGGTCCTCTACTAGTATAGTTTTACTGTCTGTTTCTTCATTAAGCTCCTGTAATTTCTCCTTTAAAAATTTGGAGGTTATACCATTTGGTGCATATATGTTAAGTACTGATATTACTTCATTGCTTATACTATCTTTTACCAGGTGGAATTACCTTCCTTATCTTTCTCAATCAGACCTACTTTTGGTTTATCTTTTTCTGAGATCATAATTGCTACACCTGTTTTTTTTATCTCAGTTGAAGTCCAGTAGATTCTGCTCTCTCCCTTTACCTTTACTTTGTGTGTGTCTACCTGCCTCAAATGTGTTTCTTATAAATAATGTATTGTAGGATTCTGGTTTTTAATCTACTCTTCTATGTTTTTGTTTTATGGGTGAGTTCATCCTATTTACATTCATAGTTATGATTATCATCTGTGTATTACTCTCCATCTTGTTTTTCCCATAAAATCTTTCACTTTCTTCTAATGTCTGTCCCTGCACACAAGGGTTTTGTTTTTAATAAGTACCCTCCATTACACCTCTGTTATATTATTCTCATCCCCCCCACCTTTCTTATTTCCCTTCTATGTTTCTATAGGGTAAGATAGGATTCTATATCCCAATGAGTCTGGCTGTTATTCTTTCTCTGAGCCAATTCCAATGAGAGTAAGATTTCAGTATTTCCTGCCACCACCCTCATCCTCTCCCTTCACTGTAATAGTTTTTTTCCCCTGGACCTCTTTATGTGATATGATATATCCTATTTTACCACTCTTCCCATTTCTTTCAGTGCCATCCTCTTTTTCATGCCCAGTTTTTTCACCTATCATCTTAAACAGCTTGCTACCACATCTTCTGTCTACATATACTTCTTCTAACTCCTATGATAATGATAAATATTTTAAGAGTTATGAATATCTTTCCACGTATGGATATAAACAATTCTATTTTATTGAATCACTTAAATTTTCTTGTTCTTATTTATCTTTTTATACTTCTCTTGAATTTTATATTTGGACATCAAATTTTCTAGTTAGGTTTGATCTTTTCATCAGAAATGCTTGGAAATTTCCTATTTTATTAAATGACCATTTTTCCCCTGAAAGAATATAGTCAGTTTTGATGGGTAGGTGATTCTTAGTTATAAACCCAGTTACCTTACCTTTCAGAATATACTTCAAACCTTCTCATTATTCAATGTAGAAGCTACCAGATCCTGTGTAATCCTGACTGAGGCTCCATGATATCTGAATTGCTTCTTTCTGGCTGTTTACAGTATTTTCTCCTTGTCTTGAGAGCTCTTGAAACTGGCTATAATATTCCTGGAAGTTGTCATTTGGGGATTTATTGTAGGAGGTAATCTGTGGATTCTTTCAATTTCTATTTTACCCTCTTATTCAAGAATAATAGGACAGTTTTCTTTGATAATTTCTCATAATATAATGTCTAGGCTTTTTTTAAAATCATAACTTTCAGGTAGTCCAATAATTCTTAGATTGTCTTTCCTAGATCTATTTCCAAGGTAAGTTGCTTTTTCAATAAGATATTCCTATATTTTCTTCTATTTTTAAAATTCTTTTGATTTTTTATTGCTATTTGATGTCTTATGAAGTCATTAGCTTCTATATACCCAATTCTAATTTTTAAAGAATAATTTTCTTCTGTGTCCTTTTGAATATCCTTTTCCCTTTTTTAAGTTCTATTTTTCATGGAATTCTATTCTTAATTGCATTTTTGTGCCTCTTTTTCTATTTGACCAATTTTGTTTTTAAGCTACAATTTTCTTTTTGCATTATTTTCTTTTTCCCATTTTTCTTCCACCTCTCTTGATTTTTTAATTTCTTTGTTAGGTCTTCTAGCACCTGAAACCAATTCCCATTTTTCTCTTAAGTTTTCCTTGTGGCTGCTTTGATTTCATTGTCCCTTAAAGAGTCTGTACCTTTCTTTTCTTTGTCTACATAGAAACTTTCTATGGTTAGATATTTCTTTTGCTGTTTGCTCATTTCCCCAGTTTTTTAAACTTTTCCTTATATTTAAAAGTTAGATTATTTTCTGATTAGAGAGTACATTCTCTTAAACTTCAGTTTTTCCCTGCTGCTACCCTCAGCTTGTTAAGATTAAAAATGATAAAGGCTGAGATTATAAGGGAGAATAGTATTTTAATAAAAGCCATATTGATAGAGATAAATCATTAGATCACGTACCTATAAGTATTTAAACTTCCACCTCAGCCATTTTACCTTTTGTATCTCCTGCACGCCCAGGTAGCTAAAGAGAGACCACCCATCCTCACTCCAGGAGTCTTATACCCTCTCTTACATCATCATGCTTCCTGTCTGCCTCCATTTTTACAAGAGGAATCATGTGAAATGTAGTTCCAGAGTCCCCACGTGTTCATAGGGAGTCTGCTAGACACTTTCCTGAATTTAAAACAAACATTTCCCCCTGAGATCCGGCAAAAAAAGGTTGGCCCTTTTTCTTTGCTGGATCTGTAAACATAGACAACTTCTAAATTTCAGGAATTTGGGGAGATAAAAAAATGGATAAACAAATGGATAGAACTAGCCGCATTGACAAAAAACCAGTTTAGGGGCAGTCCCCTATTGGCATAATAGTGTACATTCAAAACAAATGCATTTCACTCCAACTCCCCATAGGTTCAAATCAGCCACACCCCAAAGTTCAAATTTTGTCTTCATGGTACAGTGAAGGGTCTTTAGACATCTTTTGGTGCCTTCACCAAACAGGTCCGTCGTCTGGATTCTGGGGAGATGGCAAAATCCTTATCCTGAAATTATTCTCAAAAGAATTTAAACTTAACATTATAGATTATAAAACATACATTTCCTTCTAAGAATCATATATTTCCCCCTGAAATTACTCCTAAAAGAGTTAAATATACATATATTTTTACATTTTCTATTTTTTTAAAAAAAAAACTTGATACACATCCCCCTGAGGAAAATTCTAAACACACCTTTTTTTCCTTGAAAAGGGTACCTCAGGTCAGCTAAGGATGAGTGACTGAGTCACGGGGGTTGTATGAAATCAATTGGCAAAATAAAAAGAATAAAATTCAAGAAAAAAGAAGAAAAAATTAACTTGTGAATGAAATGTAAAATGTGCAAAAAATGTAGGGAAAATAAACTTTTAACAGGCCTTTGAATCAAGGCCCAATGAAAGTGATTTAAGCAGTTTTTTAGTACCCATTCAGGGCCAGGACTTAAGGGAAACTTCTCTCTCTCTGATCCGATTTGCCATCAACTTTTCAGGGAATGAGCCAATAATAACCAATCTTAGGTGCTGGCCTAGGAATTCAAGTTGAGGGGACCCATGTCCTCTAAAGTTTTAGAAAAGACTGGGACTCCAGGACTCAAACCCCAATTTCAAGCCCTAAAGGATTGGCATAGACTTCTGCAATCCATGCAGATACTTAGTCAAGTCTCTATGATCTTGTGCTTTCTTAGCACTATTAACGGCTCTATGTTCCCTTCTCCTGAAATCAGACAGAAAGGCATTAAATCACAGTCCCATATTCTCAGTTTCAGGCTCTTTAGGTATTTGCATTAAGCTTATATCACTGTAAAATTTAAAAAAAGGATAAATAATGATTATATATGTACTTCCAGTACAAGATGAGAAAAAGGAAAAATCAATTGCTCTAATTAAAAAAAAGAATGTTTTAAAAATCAAATATATATGTATGTATAGCTTAGAATTAGTGAAAGGTTTTGTTACCCAAAATGAGATTCACTTTCTATGAATGTAAATGGGTTTTACAAAATAGTAGGTTCACAATGCATATTCAAATAGAGTACCATAATTTCTAATAACACATTTTAAAACAATAAACAATGATGTTTAAAAATATCATATACTTGTTACAACTTTTAAATCTGGGCTAAGAGTTTCTCAACAAACTGTTACTGCTTCCATATCAAAATCTGATATTTAAAAAATCTTCTGGTCTTAATTATCCTCAAGAATTCTAGATCCTTCTGATAAAAGTATACAGGAACTTCTTGGCTTCCTGTTTTAAAAAAAATCCCGGGTAGGAAATTTTCATGCCTCTAACCATTTAAGGCAATAATTTTTCTTATAATAAAATATATAAAAGCTTATCCTTTAAGACAACAATTCTTTAGGATCTAAAGTAAAAGTTAAAAGACCTCTTGTAAAATTACAATTTAAATCTCAAGGCATGGAAACTTCCAAGGTTTCCATGGTATACAATTACCAAGACAGAATAAAACTTAAAAGACATGTGCTCCTATAAGATGTTCATAGATGGTACATATAACCGCATTGTTTTGATACAGCAAATCAGGAAATACAATATGAAAAACCTCTTACCAGTTCTAATAGATTTTTCAATCATTATTTGGGAGTTACAATAAAATCATAAGCAGAAACTTCATTAGCTTAAAATGATTCAGTGCAACAGGAAAATCAATGAAATAAGCAGGATTAATTCACAAAACTAATCAGCAAAATACAGTAAGATACAGAGTCTCTTTAAAACCCATTCAGTTCTGAAAGGTTCTAATTCAAGGTCCTATAATCAGTCTCTGCTCTTAGTTCAAAGTTTTGAGCAGGTACGGGGTGAATTTTTCCCCTGAGTTTCAGTTTAATGGCAAGAAAGTTTGAATAGGCCGTGCGCCCAATAAAAAGTAATCACTAGTTCAAGGTTCAGACACTAGCGTCCACGTGGGGTTGTGGGCTCGGGGCTAGAGAAAAGCTTAGGTCAGTTTTGTAGAAAATCCCACGTGTAGAAATTGTGGGTGGGGGTTTCCCGTGGAGGGCAAGAATGGAGTAAAAAAAGAGTAGGGAGAAAAGGGAATACTTCCCAAATCTTTAGCAGCAGAGCTGAAGCTGAAACGGCGGCATTTGGCAAGTAAGGGCAGGGGTCGCTCCTCAGAAAGCTCAGGATTCAGTGAGGCAGGAACAGAGGCCAGTGGTCTGTACTGGTGGGCTCTGGATTCGGTGGAGATCAGAAGCGGCAGGAACATGAGGCAGCAGTGAGTCAGGAAAAGCGGCGGGGATCACAGGCACTGGGATACTGGCAGGGCACCCAGAAGCCAGAAGCAGCCCAAGGTGGGTTGGGCTCAGCTTGCCGGTTGAGTCCCACAGGAGGCAAAAACATGCTGTTGCTTTTAGCAAAAGCATGTTGAGGGGGGCGGCTGGGTAGCTCAGTGGATTGAGAGTCAGGCCTAGAGACGGGAAGTCCTAGGTTCAAATCTGGCCTCAGACACTTCCCAGCTGGGTGACCCTGGGCAAGTCACTTGACCCACATTGCCCACCCTTACCACTCTTCCACCTAGGAGCCAATACACATAAGTTAAGGGTTAAAAAAAATAAAAACAAACAAACTAATTAATTAATTAATTAATTTAAAAAAAAAAAAAGCATGTTGAGCATTGCTCAAAAGTGCTGAGCAAGATGGCCAATAGTCAGGCATGGCTCTAAATGCTCTTGTTAGGCTATCTGGAAAATTGAGAGTTACTTTTCCGATGTAGTGGTTGCCATAATTGTTAAAATTAAAAATGATAAAGGCTGAGATTATAAGGGAGAATAGTATTTTTTTAACATTTATTAATATTCATTTTTAACATGGTTACATGATTCATGCTCCACCTTTCCCCTTCACCCCCCGCACTCCCCTCACCCATGGCCGATGTGCATTTCCACTAGTTTTGTCATGTGTCCTTGATCAAGACCAATTTCCAAATTGTTGGTAGTTGCATTGGTGTGGTAGTTTCGAGTCCACACCCTCAATCATGTCCACCCCGACCCATGCCTTCAAGCAGTTGTTTTTCTTATATGTTTCCTCTCCTGCAGTCCTTCCTCTGAATGTGGGTAGCTTTCTTTACCATAAATCCCTCAGAATTGTCCTGGGTCATTGTATTGCTGCTGGTACAGAGGTCCATTACATTCAATTTTACCACAGTATATCAGTCTCTGTGTATAGAGTTCTTCTGGCTCTGCTCCTTTCGCTCTGCATCTGTTCCTGGAGGTCTCTCCAGTTCACCTGGAACTCCTCCAGTTTATTATTCCTTTTAGCACAATAGTATTCCATCACCCGCATATACCACAGTTTGTTCAGCCATTCACAAACCCAGCAATGGTATGGCTGGATCAAAAGGCAGGCATTCTTTTATAGCCCTTTGAGCATGATTCCAAATTGCGAGCCAGAATGGCTGGATCAGTTCACAGCTCCACCAGCAATGCATTAATGTCCCAATTTTGCCACATCCCCTCCAACATTCATTACTCTCCCCTTCTTTCATTTTAGCCAATCTGCTACGTGTGAGGTGATACCTCAGGGTTGTTTTGATTTGCATTTCTCTAATTATTAGAGATTTGGAACACTTTCTCATGTGCTTATTGATACTTTTGATTTCTTTACCTGAAAATTGCCTATTCATGTCTCTTGCCCATTTATCAATTGGGGAATGGCTTGATTTTTTATACAATTGCTTTAACTCCTTGTATATTTGAGTAATTAGACCCCTGTCCGAGTTTTTCGTTATAAAGATTTTTTCCCAATTTGTTGTTTCCCTTCTGATTTTGACTACATTGTTTTTGTTTGTACAAAACCTTTTTAGTTTAATATAATCAAAACCATTTAATTTACATTTTGTAATTTTCTCTAACTCTTGCTTGGTTTTAAAGTCTTTCCTTTCCCACAGATCTGACAAGTA
>NC_058131.1:44030944-44122636 GCF_016433145.1 Gracilinanus agilis | reverse complement strand
CCTTTAATCAGGATGTAATGACCTTCCCTGTCTTTTTTAATCATATCTATTTTTACTTTGGCTTTGTCAGAAATCATAATAGCCACTCCTGCCTTCTTTTTCTCATTTGACGCCCAAAAGATTTTGCTCAAACCCTGAACCTTAAACTTGTGTATGTCCACCCGCCTCATATGTGTTTCTTGTAGACAACATATGGTGGGATTTTGGTTTCTAATCCACTCTGCTATTTGCTTCCGTTTTATGAGTGAGTTCATCCCGTTCACATTCAGAGTTATAATCATCAGTTGTGCATTTGCTGACATTTTCAAATCCTCCTCCATTCCTACCCCTTCTCCTTAAACTATTTCCTTTAAAACCAGTGGTTTGCTATTAAGACCCTATCCCTTATCCCCTCCCTTGATTAACTTCCCTTTCTACCCCCTCCCTTATTTTTCCCCAACTTTTTGTTTTTAAAGGCCTTATGAATTCCCTCCCCCTTCTCCCCTCCCTTTTTTTGACCTCCCCACTACCTTGCTTCCCTTGGTTTATCCCTTCTAACTTTCTCAGAAGGGTTAGATAAGAGTTTTATGTCCCAATGGATAGTATAGCTACTCTTCCCTCTCCGGGTTGATTACACTGAGAGTAAGGTTTGATTATTACCTCTTAATGCTCTCTTCCTCTCCTTCTTATAATAGTATTTGTCCCCTCTCTCTCCCATGCCCTCTTTGTGTGTAATAGAATATCCTATTTTTCTTATTCACTCAAGTTTCTCTTGGTGTCCCCTGCTATTCACCCCCCTCTTTCCCATCCCCCATGCCATCTTAGATTATTTAGTGTTCCACCCTCACCCTGTTAATTATTCTTCTGATTACTATAATAGTGAATATTATAATAGTGAATAGAGTTCACTACAGAGAATTAAACATAACATTTCTCTACATAGGAATACAGATTATTAGATCTCACTGAGGCCCTTAAAAAGGCAAATTTAAAAATTATAAGTTTTCTTTCTTTCCCCTCTGTATCTTATTTACCTTTTCAGGTTTCTCTCGATTTTTGTGGTTGGATATCAAACTTTCCATTTAGCCCTGGTCTTTTCTGTGCAAATACCTGGAATTCTTCAATTTTGTTGAATGCCCATACTTTCCCCTGGAAATATATAGTCAGTTTTGATGTGTAGTTGATCCGTGGTTGCAGGCCCAGCTCTCTTGCCTTTCTGAATATCGTATTCCAAGCCTTGCGATCTTTTAGCATGGAGGCTGCCAGATCCTGTGTGATCCTGATTGGTGCTCCTTGATATTTGAATTGTTTCTTTCTGGCTTCTTGTAAGATTTTTTCTTTTGCTTGGAAACTCTTGAATTTTGCAATGATATTTCTGGGTGTTTTCTTTTCTTGATCGAATGCCGCAGGTGTTCTATGAATCCTTTCAATGTCTATATTGCCCTCTTGTTGTAGGACTTCAGGGTAATTTTGCTGAATTATTTCTGTTAGTATGGAGTCCAGGTTTCTATTAATTTCTGGTTTTTCTGGAAGACCGATTATTCTCAAATTGTCTCTTCTAGACCAGTTTTCTTGGTCTGTCACTCTCTCATTGAGATATTTCATGTTTCCTTCTATTTTTTCAGTCTTTTGACTTTGTTTCATTTGTTCTTGTTGTCTTGAGAGATCATTAGCTTCTACTTGCTCAATTCTAGCCTTTAGGGATTGGTTTTAGGCTATAATCTTTCAGTTTTCGGCTATGATCTTTTGGTTTTTGGCTGTAATCTTCTGGTTTTCGGCTGTAATCTTCTGGTTTTCGGCTATGATCTTCTGGTTTTCGGCCATAATCTTCTGGTATTCCTTTTCAATCTGGTCATTTCTGGTGTTCAATTTGCTTATCAGTTCATTTGGTTTCTGAGCCTCACTTTCCAATTGCAAGATTCTACCTTTTAAACAGTTATTTTCTTGCCAGATCTCTTCCATTTTCCTCAAAATCTCAGTTTTGAACTCTTCCATAGCTTGTGAGGAGTTTTCCTTATTTGAGGAGGGGTCCGGATGCTTGTTTGTTCTTCTCCTCTGTTTGCTCGGTTGTCTGGATTTTCTCTGTGTAAAAGTTGTCAAGTGTTAAAGACTTCTTTTTCTTGTTGTTAATCTTTCTCTTCTGAACTTCCTGAGACTGGGTAGCCATCGTTAACCCAGCAGCTTCTCAGGTTTATCCTTGTGCTCAGGGTCTGTCCACGGTCTTTTGGCTCCTGAGGTCTGAGTTCTGGTTTTTTCCAAGGTCAAGCCCCCTGGTGGACCCCCTTGCTTGATCCTCTGCCTGAGGTTCCTTTACAAGTCTCAGGGTGCTGCTTCCACAGTCGTATACCCGTCTGCACTGGTTCCCCACTCAGGGTTTCAGAGCTTTAGTTCCTGGCTGTGTCTGCCTCCACCCACGCCTCCGCCTGCGCCTGGGTTCTGAGCCTGCGTTCTGCTCCCGCACTCAGAATTTGTGTGTTTTCTTTAGCTTTTTGGGGTCCTAAATCTTGCTGCTCTTAGGAACAGGCCCCAGAGCTGCCAATGACTCGATGGGTGACCCAAACTTGCTCTATTTCTTTTTAGCTGGCTTCAGCGCTATAGGTGTTGTGTGTGGAGGGGTTGGGGGTGGGGTGGTTGCTCAGCCCGAGATTTAGTGAGAGCTGTTTCACCCCTTTATAGCATGGAAATGCCTCGATTCCACATACCTTCCACGCTGTGCCCTGTTGTGGGGTTCCTCTGTTCGTCTGGACTTGTTTTTATGTCCCCTTGAGGAGTTTTGTGTGTTTCAGTCAGGAGAGGTTAAGAGCTACTTCTTACTCTGCCACCATCTTAACCCGGAAAACCACCTACTAATTTTTTAAAAGAAGTATTTATAATAGAGAGGTGTGAGGCTTCTATATAATCTTTAGAATTTTGTCTCTCTTTCTTTCTCCTGAACCATGCTTTCTCATACATTTTCCCCCATTCTCATCTTTTCCCATATTTACATCAAAGTCACCATGTATCAGAGTCTCAGAGTATATTATTTGATTTGATCTGGAGGATCTTATCTCTTTTCTAAAACTTTGTCCTCAACAACTGATATTAGAGTGTAAATTGTGTTTTCCCAGTGTCCTTTTTGCATCATTAGTCCTGCAACATATAGTGATTAAATGTCCCATGAAATAATGCTTTTTGTAATCCTTGAGCATATGATAACACCCACTCTACCAACTCCCTTTTTCATTCTCCAAGCAGTACCTATGAATCATTCTTCCATTTTGCTACAATTTTCCTTTTTTCTTCTGGTTTCATTCATAATAGCAAGAATGACAAGATTGTTATGATTCTGCTCCTCCTTCAGTATATCTACTCATTAGACATTGATCACTGAATGGGGTTTCACATTTAGAGTCAAAAGGAAGTTTGTCAGTAGTCTAATAACTGTTCCTTAGCACCCTGGGCCTCCTTTCTAACTCACCTGATGTCCATTTCTGCAGAAGCATTTTGTATTTTATTTGTTTCTTTAGTTGCCATAGCCAAAAAAGACTCATCATCAGCTGGTTACCCCATAGCTAATGTATCTCTCCAAAACTAACCATATTAGCCATGTATATAGTAGCTACTCAATTTATCAAATTATCATGGTAACTGCATTAATTTTGACTTTTCTCTTAAATCTCTTTGTATATAGTCTCCAAAAACAGAATATTAATTTCATAAATTTACCCTTTATACTGTATATATAGTCAATCATGGCACAGAGAGTAGAACTGACTCAGAAGCCAGAAAGACCTTGGTTCAAATCTTGCCCTCTAGCTTTGACATACTTGCTTTGCAAACCTGAGGAAATAATTTAATTCTTGGTGCTTTAGATCAATCATGTCAATCTCAAATACAAATGGGACCAGTGGGGGCAGCTGGGTGGCTCAGTGGATTGAGAGCCAAGTCTAGAGACATGGTCTTGTGTCTGGTCTCAGACACTTCCCAGCTATGTGACCCTGGGAAAGTCACTTAACCCCCATTGCCTAGCCCTTACCACTCTTCTGCCTTAGAACAGTATTGATTCTAAGATGGAAGTTAAGGGTTTTTAAAAAAATGGGACCATTAATCCATACATAAGGATTCAAGTCCATGTATTGACTTAGTTGGTTGTTGTTATTTTTTAATCCTTACCTTCTATCTTATAATCAATTCTAAAACAGAGGAATGACAAGGTTCAGGCTATAAGGGTTAAGTGACTTGCCCAGGGACACACCATTAGGGCAGATTTGGATGTAGGTCCTCCCAACTCCAGCCTGGCACTCTGTCCACTTGGCTACCTAGCTGCCTACTTGTTTTAAAAATATCAAGTTGTCAATGGTTTATTGTATTTTTATTATAATCATTTTGTTAAATGTTTCCCAAATATATTTGAATCTGGTTCCCCCAGAGTGCTATGGACAGCAAGTATTCTTCTTTACTTTTTCTTTTTGATTTCTCTATTTCTTTAATTTTTTCCTTTTCCTCATATCTTCCATTCCTCTCTTTATATGTTCCCTCATTCCATTTGACCCTTCCTACTGTCACTCATCATGCCATATTTAGATCTACTCCTACTATCAAGAGAAGAAAGTTCATCTGTGAGTTAGTCAGTGGAGAACTATTTCTGGAGGAACTCCCTCTAGTAAACAGATTGCAACCTGCCTGTCATTTAGTTGTGTAAATACCAGGGAATTACTGAGGTGTTGAGAAATTAAGTGATTTTCCAGCATCACATGGCTAGGAAATATTAGAGGGAAAGCATGAACTCGAGTTTTCTTGAAAGGATGTCAGGTTTCAAGTCAGAGGAACTCGATATGTATTCAGCTCTTCTACTTACTACTTATGGATGGCTACTTGGCACAGTGATAGAGAGCTGAGCCCAGAGTCAGTAAGACATTTTTCTGAGTTCAAATCCGACATTTACTAGCTAGGTGGCCCTGGGGAAGTAATTGAACCTTGTTTCCCTCAGTTTTCTCATCTGTAAAAATGAGCTGGAGTTGGAATGGCAAATCTCTCCAGAATCTTTACCAAGAAAATCCCAAATGGGGTCACAAAGTAAGACTTGACTGAACAGCAACTTACTACTTATATAACCTTGGGCCATGTACATAATGATAATAATAAGAGTTGAAATATTTATAGTCTTTGAAGATTTACAAAGTGCTTTATGGGCGTATGATTTTTACAAGCTACTGAAATAGGGGCTATTATTTATTACTAGTTCATTGATGAGGTAACTGAGACTTTGAGGTTCAATGATTTTCCCAGAGTCACACAGCTATTGTTTGAGGCAGAACTCAAACTCAGGTCTTCAAATCATAGATTTAGAGCTAGAAAAAAATCTCAGAGTCATCCAGTCCAATCTTCTCATTTTATAAAAAGAAGTGACTTGTCCAGCATCAAAAGGATAATAAATAAGGGGGCATCTAGGTGGCTCCATAGCTAGAGAGCCAAGTCTGGAGACAAGAGATCCTCAGTTCAAACCTAGACTCAGACACTTCCTAGCTGTGTAACCCTAGATAAGTCACATTGACCCCCATTGCCTAGCCCTTACTGTTCTTCTGCCTTAAAACCAATATGTAGGGGCAACTGGGTGACTCAGTGGATTGAGAGCCAGGCCTAGAGACAGGAGGTCCTAGGTTCAAATCTAGCCTCAGACCCTTCCCAGCTGTGTGACCCTGGGCAAGTCACTTGACCCCCATTGCCTACCCTTACCACTCTTCTGCCTTGGAACCAATACCCAGTATTGGCTCTAAGACGGAAGGTAAGGGTTTAAAAAACCCAATATGTAGTATCAATTCTAAGATGGAAGATAAGGGTTTATATTTTTAAAAAAAGATTAATAAATATCAGAGCCAGGATTTGTGCCTAGATCCACTGGCTTCAAATCTAGTCATCTTCTCAGTGATATTCACTGGTATGACATTCAAGGCCTTCCAGAAGCTAACATATCCCTCCTTTCATGACTCATCTGAAGATTA
Source organism: Gracilinanus agilis (assembly GCF_016433145.1). Taxonomy (NCBI): domain Eukaryota; kingdom Metazoa; phylum Chordata; class Mammalia; order Didelphimorphia; family Didelphidae; genus Gracilinanus; species Gracilinanus agilis. Next base: position 44,116,676 of record NC_058131.1, on the reverse strand, counting down.
TAAAAATAAATAATGTAAAAATGTAAAAGAAATGTAATAAATAAAATAATAAATAAAATGAAGAGCTAGACTAGGCACCTTCTAAGGTTCCCTCTAGTCTCAACATTTCCTGATTCCAAGGCTAGCCTATAAGAACTGGATATCTGAGAGCACAGAGAAGAGCTTCTTTATATTTTTGAGGGCAGGGAAAGCTAATGTAGAATACTAAGTAGTTAAATTAGAATGAGATAGATGGTAGAAAAAAAACTTACTCTAGTCATTGAACCCCCATTGCCTAGCCATTACCATTCTTCTGCCTTAGAACCAATACACAGTATTGATTCTAAGATGGAAGGTAAGGGTTTAAAAAAATGGGACCATTAATCCATACATAAGGATTTCAAGGCCACATATTGACTTAGGTTTTTTTTTAATCCTAACCTTCTATCTTAGGATCAATTCTAAGAAAGAGGAATGACAAGGTCCAAGTCATGGGGGTTAAATGACTTGCCCTGGGACACACCACTAGGACAGATTTGGTTGTAGGTGGTCCCAACTCCAGGCCTGGTATTCTATCCACTGGGCTACCTAGCTTCCCCTCCAACTGTTTTTAAAATAACAAGTTATCTATGTTTTATTGTATTTTTATTATATTCATTTTGTTAAATGTTTCCCAATTACATTTGGATCTGGTTCCCCCAGAGTGCTATAGGCAGCAAATATTTTTCTTTACTTTTTCTTTCTTATTTCTCTATTTCTTTCATTTTGTATCAAGCACTCTGGTGCTCCTTGTTATAAGTAAGTAAAATCTGGTATGGGCCAAGCTGTTATAAGTACAATAAAGTTATCAATGGTTAAACTTATATACAGGCTGTGGATAAAGAGCAGGAAGTAGTTTGATCCAACTCTTCTTTATTTATTTCTATGAGGAGAGGCAGGGACAGGAGACAGGATTTAGGAATAGGACAGGAATCTTAAACCTAACACTAAGATTTCTAAATAAAACAAACCCCACAAACTGTTCTTCATGGAGCTTCTTCTTGTCCACCAAGGTGGACCTGCACTGATCTATACTCTCTGATTAAACATTAACTTCTATCTTAGTAAGCTATGCTAAAACAATAAACTTTAAATATATAATAAACTTCTAAAGTAACTTGTATAACCTTGAGAGAGAAGTTGAAGCAGTTTCTCTCTCTCTTCAGAACTCAGAGAAGAAGCAAGCCTTCCCACAGTGTCTCCCTTCACTCCAATTCAAACTGTCACCTCAGTTCACAAAAACTGCTCCTAATCTCCCCCTGTGGCCCAGAGGAGAAAAGCTCTCAGTAAATACTCTGCTCAGTATATATCTTAACTCTCAAGTAAACGGTATCTAAAGTCACTAAAATCTTTTTCTGTCAGAGAATAGACCCAGCCACCTGCTGGAAAGTCCAAGAGACAGGCTCAGAATTCTCCAACTGCCTCTCCTTTATCCTAGGCCCACAGCAACCTTTTTCTGTCTCTTCTCTTAAAGGACACAGAGTAAAAGTGGGCAAACCCTTTCTCTTTACCTGAAACCTGTTCTTATTGAAAGCTAAATAAATTCTTATCACGACACTCTGGAGATACAATGAAACAATCCCAACTTCAAGCTTACATTCTTATAGGAAAGATGTGTGTGTGTGTGTGTGAATAGTATATAAATTATATTTGGATGTGTGGATATATTTACATACATATAGAATAAATACAAATAAAGCTAATTTTTGAAATTTAACATTTTTAAACGTTTGCAAAGTATTTTACATGTTATCTCACTTGATGCATAAAAGCCCTTTGAGGTAGGTACTGTTATTATTCCCATTTTGCATATGAGGAAACTGAGTCAGAGGATTAAATGACTTACCCAGGTTACTTATAAGTAATTGAGGAGGGAGTTGAGTTGTATTTGATCAGGGGCTCTTCACTTCTTTGTGTGAGGTAGACCTTTCTGGTGGTCTAGTATAGTCTATAGATTCCTTCTTAGACTGAAATTTTTAAAGATTTAAAGAAAATACTAAATTTCAGTTAGTTGTTAGTGAAAAGTCAAGGAAATGCACATATATATATTTATGCATTATATATATACACAGCAAGACATATGAGTATATGTGTGTGTATTCACACATGGCTAGAGAGGCAATATAGAAAAATAGAGGACCTGCCTCGGACTTCAAAAGATCAGAATTCAAGTCCCATTCCTGGCGCATATGGTTAAGTGACTTTGGCCAGTTCCAGTAACCTAGCACACACACACACACACACACACACACACACACACACACACACACACAGGCTACATCATTCTTGTTATAAAAGGCAGCCTAGTATATATATATATACATATGCTTTTTACATATAATATTTAAAATATGTTATATATTTAAATATATTGCCTTATATTTATGTAAATACATATTATTTCATATGCACGTTCTTGTATTTATGTAATTATAATATTTAACATATAATGTTTAAATATATAAAATTAAAATAAATAAAGAGATTTCTTATTCATAATTGGCCTTGTATTTCTAAGGCAGTTCCTCTCTCCCTTGGCCCTGTAGTGAAGAAAAGCATAGACTAAGTCAAAGGTGTTATGAGGCTTAAATGAGATAATGGATATCAAGCACTTTGCAAATCTCAAGGCACTATAGAAAGGCCAGTTATGTTGGAGAGTGCCAGGCGGAGAGTCAGGAAGACTTCTCTTCCCAAGTTCAAATCTAGCCTCAGATACTTAGTAGCTGTGTGACCCTGAGCAAAGCACTTGCTCCTGTTTGCCTCAGTTTCCATCAGCATCTTTGGCAAGAAAACTCCAAATGGGGTCCCAAAGAGTTGGACATGACTGAAACAACCAAACAACAATAACATGGCATCATAATCAGCCTTCTGTCTGGCAGCGATTTCATTTCCTCAGCTTTCTGCTGTACACCTGATGGACTCAAGCAAAGTTTATAAAGCAATATTGAGGTGTACTGGCAAGTGTTTAATGAATGGATTCTCCAAGAAACAAACTTACACACACACTTTTAATCTGTGTTATGGACACTTTTAAGAGTCTAGACAAACAGGTTACTGGTTTCTTCATGAACTTGGATATCAGCTGTTGGCATTTAGACCCATTGGGGAGCAGCAGTGGATCTGAAGCCAGGAACATTCCAACTAGAAGTGCCGGAGGGGCCCAAATGAGTACCTGTACTCTTTAATCTTACAGTCCTATAAAGAGCTAGCCAGCAGTGCCCCAAGATTATCCTACTACATTCTGACTTCAGATACATCCATTTTGTGTATTGGGTTTGGATTTTTTAAAATTACTCTGATGTGGCAAATGGCTTACCACAAAAGTCATTTGAAGAATTTTTGCTGGTATCAATGGAAGATTCCCAGATCCAAATGAACTCCCTCCCCCATATGTCTGATAAGAAGATACGCCATAGAGAAGTGAGCAGCTGTAAAACAACCTAAAACAGTCTAATAGGGTAGTTCTAGTTTCTCTGTAATGACTATCCTCATGTGAAGTAACTCAAATTGGAAGGGAATCTTTGCATGCTGATGGGAGAAAGACATTCTGCTCTTTTCTTCCAACCAATGTCTACTCCTGCCTCTGGAGCAACACCCAATGAATTTTACTGTATGAGCCAGTAAGACACTTTTCCTTTATGTATTGGTTTCTTATCATTTTCTCCTTCTTTGCTCCAGGCACAGAGGATGAGGCAGCCTTTCTCCTTACCAACACTATGGCTATGTCCTTGATCTCATCCTCTCCTGTCACCTCCATTTTTCTTACCTCCAGCAGCTTGCCTCTTTGAGGATCCTCGCTATCCCTCTCTCCCTAATAATCAGACAACACCTCCTTATCAACAGGTTCTTTTCCTACTGCTTCTGAGGAGAGTAACTCCTCAGGGCCACCCTTAAGGCTTGCCTTACTGTCATTCCAGTCAGGGAAATCCTCTTCTAAACATGTATGATAGAAGGACCTTTGCCTATGCCCCTCCCCGTACTTCCACCTTCACTTGCAGAGTATTCACATATATTTTCTGACTACTTTTTTTCAGGAATGATTACTCAGAGATTTGTACTGTGTGGACATAAAAAAGTCATTTAATAGGCTACTAACTTGGAATTCTGTATATGTACTTAAGGGGCAATCCCTGCCCTTCTAGCCTCTCCTTTTAACTGTCTTCAAAGTTTGAGGAGAGATGAAAAGGCTTGGAAGAACCTCTGTAAAGGGTGGGATAGTGAGTTGACAAGGAAAATATAGTAGGAATGCAGAGCATCAGTGAGGACCCAGCTGAAATTAGATGGCAGAAATTGTAATGGACCCAATCGGAACAACTGTATAATTTTCTCCACCTTCATTCGGTAGCTTTGCTGGAGGAATAAGCCAATAACTGTGAACACAGGGCACCTACCTTTCTCATTGAAGAGCTAGACTCCCTAAGCTGAACTGGGACAAAATGTCAGGACAGTTCAAGGATAGGGACAGTTGCAGTGGCCTCAGCTGAGTAATGTATGGTTAGCCTCTGTGCTAGATTAAAAGGCTCAGATCTCTTCTTTTTAACCCTCTGCAATCTGGCTTCCAATCTCATCATTTAAATGAAATGACTCTTTCCAAAGTTGCCAATGATCTCTTAATTGCCAGACCTAATGGTTTTTTCTCAGTCCTCATCCTTTTGACTTTGCCGAGGCAGATAGATGATGAAGTATTAGAGTCAGAAAGACCTGAGTTCAAATCCAGCATCAGGCATTTACTATCTGTGTGGCCCTCAGCGAGACACTTAATCTCTGCCTGCCTTGGATTTCCTCACCTGTAACATGGTTATAATAGTACCCTCCTCACAGAATTGTGAAGATCCAATAAGATATTAAGCACTATGCTATAGTGTCTGGCACATGGTAGCTGCTTAGTTAATACTTATTTATTTCCTTCTCTCCCACTAGAAATTGAGATTTCTAAATTTTCATTTCAACCCTTGGGCTTGCTTTGTTTATATTTGGTAGTTACTTATCTGTGTTCATGTTGTTGTTGTTCCATCGTTTCAGTTGTGTCTGACTCTCTGTGATCCCATTTGAGGTTTTCTTGGTCAAGCTACTGGAGCAGTTTGCCATTTCCTTCTCCAGATCATTTTATAGATGAGAAAACTGAGTTAAGTGACTTACCCAAAGTCACACAATTAGTGTCTGAGGCTGGATTTGAACTCGTCTTCCTGACCATGCCTAGCACTCTATCCATGGTGCTATTTAGTTAACATAATATTTATATATATAAGCTCTTAGAGGGTAAAGACTTTCATTTTTGTCTTTGCATCCAGTGCCTAGCAAAGTACTTGACTAGAGAATATGCTTAATAAATTAATAATTAAACACATATTTAAAATTATACCTACTATAAGTAGGACAGTGTGCTTTCAACCTATTTTCTAGGTGGATGGGTGGGACATAAAGACTCACATAAGGGAGGATAACATAGGGCTGTGTTGGTGAACCTATTGGCACATGTTCTCCCTTCTCCTCTCCATGCACGCCTAAGGACATTTCTCTCATCACCCACCCCTCTGCCCAGAAGTCCAATGGGAGTGCTTCTTCTCTACCCTGTCTGGGGTTAGAGGGCAGCTCACATGCAGAATGAGGGTTGTAGTTTAGGCATTCAGTCTCTAAAAGGTGTGCCATCACTGACATAGGGTGTCACAGGGAGTTGGTGCAAACAGCCTGTCATCACTTTGCATAGAAGAAGGAGGATCAGAGAGTTTAAAAGACTGCCATTGTCAAATATTAGCAACACAGAAAGTACATGAAATATATAAACAGTAACATTCTTATATGTTCATCTTTCAGAGAAATTTATTCCAAAGCTAAGCATCCATGATTTTGGATAATCTAACATCTTTGGAATTTTTGTACCTCACCACCCTTATAGAATTAGGTGACTGAGTGGATCATATTAACTTTACTCCCATATATGTTGTCTATTCTGGAAATAAGGCTCAAGGGCAGAATGGCCCCTGGCACCCCCAATGCCCAAGAAAAGGTACAGTGTGAGGGTAGAAGCCGTATGTGGTGGCATTTCAGTTTTGGGTTGCAGGAGTCAGGTGGGACCTAGCAGATGGCACTGCGCAGCTCTAGGCTGGTAAACTCTTTCAGATATCAATATCCTGGGTCAAAGTTATGGCCGCCCCACCCCAGTTATGATTCTGGGTATCCACCTACTCACACCCACCTAAGACAACAGTAGCAGTTGTTCATTTTCATTGAATGAGGATTTGTGGTTGACCACTCAATATATTAATATACTGTGGAGTAATAATTAACTTTTGCTGTAAATTCTTTATTCTTTATAAACTCTCCCTCTGTGTACCAAGTATTCCTACTACTGATACTTGTAACAAACCTTAAACCAGAAAGCAGCGAGGGAGAGTGAATGGAATTTCTCTTTTAAAAGTTTCAGAAGATACAGTGATGCCAGACTGAAAGTGGTGGGGTGGGGAGTTAAATCAACTAACAGGCATTTGCTAATCATCTTTCCTGTGCCAAGCATTGTGTATTAGAGATATAAAAACAAAAACAAAATAGTTTGGGTACTCAAGAAACTTATATTCTAGTGGTAGTGGCATGTATACATACACACACACAGACATGGGACATGCAAAAGAGACACAAGGTAATTGGAAAATTGTTGGAAAGGCAACAGCAATTGAGAGGCTTGAGCTGAGTCTTGATGGAATCCAGAGATTATAAGAGATGAAAAGGGGGATTATTCCAACCATGCAGGGCAGTCAGTGCACAGGAATAGAGAAGGAAAAATGGAGGGCTGTATGTAACAAGATCAGTATGGCTACACTATAAACTGGATGGAGGAGAATAATGTGGAAGGAGACAGGAGACATGGGAAGGGACCAGGTTGTGAAGAGCTTTCAACCTCAGAGGATTTTATATTTAATCCACAGAGATAAGGTAAATCCATAGAGTTTATTGAGCAGGGGAACCAAATCTATAATTTGGGGAAATTACTTTGGCATTTGTGTGAAGGATGGATTACGATGGGGAAAAGAGACCTGAGACAGGCAGACCACGTAGGAAGGTTTTGCAATAGTCCAGGCAATGAGAGCCCGAAGGGTAGTAGCTATGCGTGTAGAGACACATTGTAGGGATAGATATGACAAGATTTAGCAAGTGATCTGTCAAGTGGGAGGAGAATGAAGGGTAGAGGATGATAGCGGGTTTGGGAACCTGGGTAACTAGGGAGATGATGTTGTCATTAACAGAAAGAGGAAAGTTTAGAAGACAGCTGGGTTTGGGAAGAATGTTAATGAATTCTGTTTTGAACGAGTTGAGTTTTAGGTGCCTATGGGACAATTTATTTGCCTCCTATCCAAAAGGTGATGAGGCATTGAGTCCAGAAGAAAGACTCAAGCTGGATATTTCTTTTTAGAAATCATCTGCAGAGAGATGATAATTGAACTGATGATGCCACTTAGTGAGAAGGTATAGAGAGAAAAGAGATGAGGACCTGGGATGAGACCTTGAAATGTGCCCATAGTTCATGTGTATAATAAGGATAATGAGCTAGCGTAGGAGACTTACCAGTGATCAGGTAGGTAGGTGAGCCAAGGAAGGGTATTGTCACAAAAACCTAGAGAGGAGAGAGAATCAAGGAAAGGGTGCTCAGCAGTGCCAAACACTACAAAGAGAGCATTAAGTATGAGAAAAGACGACTAGATTTGACTATAACACATATTCTGCAGCAACAACCCTGAATCCTGCTTATATTCACAAGGTGAGTTCCCAGATCCCAGTTGCTACATTGCCTCAGGGATCCAGAAGTTATTCCTGAGGGTTATCAATCTTAATTATCATTTCATCTCAGTCAGTCAGATTTTAAATAGCTTTAGAAAGGTGTACATTGCTTTAGTGGTAGCGTAAGAAAAGTTATATGTAACTAGAAATAGAGATATATAGACATATATATAGCAAAGTAATAATTTTTTAAAAAACCCTTATCTTCCACCTCAGAATCAATACTAGGTATTGGTTGCAAGTCAGAAGAGCAGTAAGGGCTGGCCACAATGGGGGTTAAGTGACTTGCCTAAGGTCACACAGCTAGGAAGGGTCTGAGGCCAGATTTGAACAGAGGATCTCTTATCTCTAGACCTGGCTCTCAATCCCTTGAGCCACCTAGCTGAGGCCTCTGTATTAAACTTTTGCTGCAATCTCTTTATTCTTTCTGATCTCTTCCTCCAAGTACCAAGTTTTCCTACAACTGATACTTGCATTAACATTACGAAACATCCTCCCTAAAAGTCTAACTACATATGGAGCCCAGGGGAAAATGGGCTCAAACTTAGAGATCATGTATGGCAAAGGAGAAATTCATGGCTTCTGAAAGTCCTCTTTGCTGGCATCTCCAAGATGTTCCCTTTTAAATTGGGTTGGATTTTTCTCTGGTCTCTTTATAGGGCCTTAAATCTGTGTCCAATCTGCTTTCGGTCCCAGACACTTATCCTGTCAACTACTGATCTGGTAATGCTACCAGGATATTAATGAGGTTCACCTCCAGTCAAAGGAGGAAAGGAGAGAACAAGACCCAGGGCTTTGCTTCTCATCTCTTCCTCACCCCCTCACAAATCAGTTGCTTCTCAGGGGTTTAGCTGGAATTCTCTCTCTCCTCTCCACTTGTTTGTATCTTTGGGGCCTCCCTGGCTTGATTTTTTTTATAGACATTAGACCCACAAGCTATGGTCAAATATCCTCATCCAAGCAGAAGACACTTTTCTAGTTAATGGATAATCTTTACACACAGACTAAAGCTTTAGGTGAATTCAGCAGAGAAATGTTCTCAGCTAATTATGGTATCAGGGTTCAACATCTTGGTCCTCACTTCAAATGGAACAGGATGATTTGCTTGATTTACTCAATTGAGACACACACACACTCTTGGCAATTAGGAGATTAAGGCTAACTTTGGAGGTAGCAGTTTCAATGGACTGATAAGGTTAGAAGCCAGACTTTAGAAGGTCAAAGAGAAAATGAAAGGAGAGGGCAGCTAGTGGACTGCGAGTCAAGCCTAGAGATAGGAGGTCCCGGGTTCAAATTTGGCCTTCCCAGCTATGTGACCTTGGCAAGTCACTTAACTCCCATTGCCTAGCCCTTACCACTCTTCTGCCTTGGAACCAGTATATAGTACTGATTCTAAGATAGAAGGGAAGGGTTAAAAAAAAAACGGGAAGTGAAAGGAGTGGAAATGGAAGGCCAGTAGCCACCATAAAACCAATATATAGTGGAATTACTGGCGTTGCAACAAGAAAATTAAAAAGCTTATTACAAAAAGTGATGGTTGCAGGCAAAGGACCCTTAGTGGTTTAATTTTGAACAAGCTAGACATTTTCATTTTGAATTTTGCCCGTGAATTAATATGGGATTGATAGCATAATTCAGTATAGTTAGTTTTTATTACAATTACAGAGAAAATTCATTTATCACACAAGTCTTAAATCTATTATATTGAGACATGTTACAAATATATGATAACAGATTTTATATCAAAATACATTGGAGCCAACGGTCAGCCCATTGCATCTGTGACTGGCTCAATCAATATTCACAAAGATCAATTTTTTTAGTAAAAATTTCTAAAAGAATTAAGTCGATCTAGTCATTCTTATCATAGAATCAAGTGGCAGCCATGATGGACACTTGGTAACAATTGCAGATAAAGGCATTCTTAAGGAAACCATAGCCACCTTTCCAGAAAAGTTGTTGGATAGTTTTAATCCGGCCCTGGGTAAATAACTATTTTGCCCTTCCCTAAAGACAAGGATCTCTTATCTATAGCTGAGCACCTTACATCACCATATCACCTCTGGACATCAGGTAAATTTCTCCCAAAGCCCTAATTTGCTTATAGTCCCGGGAATTCTAGATCCGTGTTGACTTCTACCCACATTTGAACCTAACTTTTCAGGCTCTGTTCAAAGGAACAAGATAAGGAGAGAGAAATGGTTGTCATTTTTCCAGATTATTTTTTTGCAAACATAAAAGACGCCCTTTACATGGTTCTCTGGTGCAGGTTGAAGGTTAAAAGGGTTACCTTAGCCCAATTAGAAAGGCACAAATGGAATTTCAAGTTCCACAAGCTCACCTCAAATGTCATTTGAGCATGAACTCACTTGATGTAGGGATATAGCTGCCACAACTGTTCCCATCACCAGAGTCCCAGTAACCAGCTACCTGAATGGGTCAGTAAGTCCAATGGTGGCCAAGACACTGGGCCAGATTTAAGAAATGGGGTTTTGGTAGGCTTATGTTATAAAATATGTTTACATTCTATTTTATAAGTGTTCACAATATTGTTTTGTGTAAACTTTTACTTAAGAACTTTTCTTTTTTAGATTTTCTTTCATTATCATCTATAAGAAGTAGTTAGACGTGAAATCTCATGGAAAAATAAAGACAGACTATCCTGTAAGGGGATGACTGGTGGTTGTCTAAGTGTCTCAATCGGGCTCTGACAAATAAGAAGTAATTGCTTTTCCATATAGTGAATTGGAATAGTTATCAGGAAGGTCAGTGGTTAGAATCCGAAGCATTCCTGCAGGTATCTGGTCTCCTGCCTTGGTTTCAGATAGGGTTTTTACTTTTAAATGAGGCCCAGAGGAAAAGAGAGAGAAACAACGAACCAGCTTTGGCTTTCTCCAGGATCACAGAGCACTGTCATTTCCAAAGGAAGTTGCTGTCTTTGGAACAATTTGTGCAACTGCTGGGATTTCCAGGGGAAGAGAAGTTTGTTTTCTCCCCAGGCTGCAACTCACCATCATCCTCCACCCTGCTGGCACTGCCACCTTGAGCTCAGCCTTGTTTCTGGACACTAACTTCAGTGTCTTGGCCCTACCCTCTGTAACTCAGCCGACTATGAATGCTCACTTTTCCCTCTGTTTGGAAGGAGTTGTAGGAGAAAGAGAAGACTGAATGGGGAAAGTTTATATTTTCCGAGGGATTTCCATGAAAGGGCAGGGTTCACTGTCTAAGTAAACTGGTTCCTTTGACACCACAGAGTATATGTGAACCCCAAGAATCCTGGCTGGCAAAGGGCAGCATCTTGCTTACAGTATCTTAATTCTTAGCATGTTTGGTGTTCTCCAGCAGCAATTTAAGGGGTCTTCCACACAAAAAGAAGAGGTAGGAAAAGAGCTGAATTCACAATCAAATGAAGTCATTGGAAGACATGTGAAAGCAGCTTTTAATGACTAAACCATGCTAGATTTTTTCAGTTCTTCCCAGAACCACCATACCTAAAATCGTCCACAGGGAAAAGAATCTTCTATACAGAGTTAGCTGAGAAGAGGCTTTGTCAGAGGGGAACAAGAAGGAAGAATCAACATCGCTCTTAGATGATGTCTGGAATTCTATCTCTAGGATATGCAGGATGAAGACATCAGGACAAAAGGGGTCATTTAACTCCAGACATAGTCCAGTCAAAGCAAACTGACTCTGAAGCAGTTGCCAACATGTTATAACTATTCCCATCACCACAGTCCCAGGAACCAGTTACCTGAATGAGTCACTGAGTCCAACGCTGGACGAGACATTAGGTCAAATTTAAGAAATGGATTTTTGGCAGGTTGACGATATAAAATGTGATTACATTCTATTTTTAAAGTGTACACATTATTCGGAAGGGGCATTTTTGTCACTGAGCAGAGAGATTGCTGGTAGCGTAACAAAGATGTCGTTCATCTTTACGATCAGGATGAGACAAATAGAATCTCACATCTAAAATAATCTATTATAGGGATCAGATCGGTACAGAATCCTTTCAAGGGAAGTCTAATTTTTCCTCTCACAAAGTGCAGTACCATTGGCTGGCTCTCCAATTCATTCTCCACCAAGGACTCAAGAGAGAGAAGGGATCGGCATTTTAGATTTGGTATATCCTAGAGTGCCCAGCCCAGTCTTGTCCTTGGAAATGATCTATGGGCTTTAAAGTATTTAAATGAGGTAATAATATGGAAAGAGCATGAGCAATGTCAGTCTGCATAAAGGGTAAGTCATTGAGAGGAAAGGTAGGAAAACGTAAGAATATATCACCAGTAGTCAGCAGATAACAAGCAATATTCAGACCAACTCTCAGGGAACACAATACAACATGAGGCTTTACTTTGAAAAAATATAGATTCATCAGCTGCCCCAGAGGCCTCTGTTTACCTATATGCCTTTGACTTGGGAGAAAAAGAAAAAAGTGAGTCAGGTCCCAAGGAAAAGACATTTCTTTCTTATTTTAAAGGTATTTAAGTTATAGATATTCAGCTTCCTGGCAGTAACTTAGCCCTAATTTGTGCTTTTAAGCCAAGAAAAAAGATGAGTTGCCCTGAGAGCGTGAGCATATAGAGGTATAAATATTTTCATTCACACCCATAGCTGTTTTGTTCCTGGTTGTCCTTGCTAAGCCTTGCCTTTTTATCTCCCACTGTTCAAGGTATGGCCAGAGAGGGTTGTGGGATTAATCCACAGTCCATAAGGCAAGAGCTGTGAAGGAGATCAAAAGAGGGGAGGGTCAAACACAAGCAGAGTTAACACCATTTTTGGTTCTATCTGGCTATCACAAGGCACTTGAACTCATTTTTTTTTTTTTGCTAACGTTTGGACATAAATATGTATGCAGAGATTCATTTAAGCACATGTAGTCATATACAACAGCATGCTCACATATGTGCACATAGAGAAACATATTTAGATTCAGAAGCATTCAGCTGACCAGAGTTGTTTTCTTGCATTTGGTTGCGTAGTGTTAGGGGATCCCAAGAGGAGAGAGAAGATTCAATGATAGATTTCTCTGATCTTGCTCAGACAATACAGGAAGGTAACCCATCTGGTTCATGGAATCTCTACAAATATTCTGTAATCGGACCACCTCATTATAAGGTAAGGACCAGCGCCAGGCCTGGGAAACATTTTGGGCATTCCTGGAGTTTGTCTTGAAGGCATGTCCTCCCATGCCCTTGCCCTGCGTGATGTTATGCACCCAGGTTTGGAGGTGAGGCAAGAAGGGTAACCCTGCAAATCCATACAATTTGGAGGTTTGGGTAAGTGGGTCATGCACCAAGTCCTCATAGCGTATTAGCAGGTAGCGTTTTCTTAGGGAGTCTGGTAGCAACTTTGCTGCCTTATAAATCTCATTTTGGCTTTGGCAAATTATCTTCATCACGTGATAGGGCCGGTTCTCATTCTTTAGTTTATCCCACAGCCTACCCATGACAACATGGCTGTCGCGTGCCAGCTCTAATCCTGTGCGTTGCCGAGAGCGGAATGTGGCCCTGGGATCCCGTATGAGATGAATGATGTGCAAGTTGAGGGAAGGGTCCCTCAGCAATGGATAGAGGGCTTCCAGATTGAAGAAACGCACCTCCTTGATCACCACATGACTGTAGGACTTACAGGTTTCTTCCATTATGTTGAAGGGCTCCTTGGCACATAAAATCCTGCAGTCATCTGGAGAGATGATGACCTCCCTCTTAAAGAGGTGGCATGAGGGTGGGGAACACAGTGCTCTACTAGTCTCCCATTGGAAGAGTTTAGACAGTGTCTTTGGACCCTGATCCATATAGGCATCAAAGACAGTCATATCACAGAGGAAGACAGAACGAATCAGGTCTCTCACAGCCATCTGCAACTGCCCAGCATTGCCAGAGGAAAGGCTCACCCACACGTGCCAGGCTGGCTCCATCAGGTAAAAGACATCCGGATGCTGGCTGAAGAGCTGGCCCACAAAGGAAGAACCTGAGCGCCAAGAGGACAAGATAAGCACATGCATAGGACCTGACTTCTCTGCTAGACCAGGGCAGTGCCTGGGGCCATACAAATACTGGAAGAAGAAGAAGAAAGCAACAGCTTGGAGCATCAGAAGGACTAACAATCTTGGCTTCTTTACCCAGAACATTGTGCAGGAAGTAAGTAGTCAGCCTGGTGGGGACAAGAAAAACAGATTGTATGAGACCATTGGGTACCCATCTGCCTGCACATCCCCATTCCAGCCAACCTAACCTCCCTCCCTCCAACCCCTACATTGTCATGGCTCAGCCCCACAATGTCTGAACACAATTCTACCTTACTGCCTTTCCCATCATCTCCTACAAGATATGCATAAGTCCCTTTGATCTCATTTCTTAGAGCAAGAATTTTTAACTTGGGGCCTCTATACCTTCAAATGGTATAGGGATACATTTCAGGGAATCTATGAATGTCAATCGTTTAAAATTTTTATCTTTTCATAGAATCAGTTTTCTTTGTAATCTTATGTATTTAATATATTTAAAATTATTAGCCTAAGAAGTGATCCACACTTCCCAGGAAAATCTGCCAAAGGGATCCAGAATACAAAAAAAAAAAATAGAATCTCTCAGAGTTTAAAGAAAAATGTCAATTTTCACCCCATTTTTCACTCAAACTCTTGGTAATTATTAATCAGAGATTTTTAGATATTATCTCTTTGCTAGTTATCTCACGTATTGAAAAACCAAAGAGAAGCAAGTGCCTTCATGAATACTGAAACACGCCCAAAATCCAGGACATGAACCCAGTTTTAGGAGAGAAGATATATATTGTGCTTCTTGGAATGCTCTGGAATTTGCAAATTCCAAGAAAGGCCATTTCTTGATGACTACTTTCTTAATATCAGATTTTTCCTTCATTCTTTTTTCTTTTAAGTACATCAAAAATAATAATCAGTCTAGATATGGTATAAGTTTCCAAGTACAGTTCTCAAATTCAGCATGTTTGCATTCTGATAAAAAAAAAACACAAATAATACAAATTAAGACAAAATGTGAGCAATAACACATTTATATAATATATATAATAATATAATATGCACATTTATGTCCCTTTCCAAATCCTGTTATGTGAGCAAAGATCTACTCCTTTTCTTGCAGTTGATGAGAATACTGTTATACTAAGTATGTAAGCGGTTCTCATTCTGCTGATCTTACTTTGTAAGCATTTCATACACATTTTTCTATTGTCCTTCACCTTCATATTTCTTAAATTTATGCACACTTTTATTTCTCATTCATGCTGTCAAAGGTTTTATGAAGACTGGCTAACCATCCCTCTAATGTCAGAGAATAGAAATTTAAGAATATAAAAGAAAGAATGGATTTTAGAAGAGCAAACAGGAAGAAGACAAAGGAAAATCTAATAACCGAGAAATTCAGTGACAAGATGAGGTAGTCATGAGAATATGACTTTAGTTATGACACGAGAGGTTGTGATCTGATTCCTGAAAAGGTTTGTTTATGTTTAATCTCTTCTCAGGCTTCCCTTGGAAATCCCCTGCCCCCATCTGCTTGCATCCTGAAGAAATGGCAAAGTTGTCATCTTACCCCGTTCAGAATAAATATTATAATGATACAAAAACTTTACATTCCATTAATTCCAGTGTTTTTACCCATATATTTTAGAGAAATGGAGGAAGACCAATATCTCATTTAAAAAAAGTGCACAGAAAGCCCTTTGTTTGGTTCCCATATTCTTCAGAATACTTGCCCAACAAGAAAGTCATAGAGAACCTTTTCAAGAGTGTGAAGTTTGGGGGCAGCTGGGTAGCTCAGTGGATTGAGAACCAGGCCTAAGGATGGGAGGTCCTAGGTTCAAATCTGCCTCAGACACTTCCTACCTGTGTGACCCTGGGTAAGACACTTTACCCCCATTGCCTAGCACTTATCACTCTTCTGCCTTGGAGCCAATGCACAGTATTGGCTCCAAGACAGAAGGTAAGGGTTTAAAAAAAAAAAAAAAAGAGTGTAAAGTTCACTAGCAATGATAGAATAAGGAAGGGCTCACCTAAGAAAGGGAAAAAGTCTTTAAAACTCAAAGGTCTTTCCTAAGAGAAATACGAGGAACAAGAATGAGGACAGAAAACAATCAAGAAAAAGGACTAGAATATTTTATATGATAATACATGTATAATCCAGATCAAATTGTTCAGAAAATGTATGTTGAAAATTGTTACTACATGTAATTGGGAAAATAAAGTATCTTTGAATAAAAAAGAAAAGAAGGGATTGGGGAGGAAGGAGGGAAGGATGTTAACCTATAAATCCACTGCAATAAACCTATGAAATACAGTAACTGGGACTGTTAAAAATAGATGACTAGGGCATTATTCAGTAGTGCTTGAGAACAAAAGAACCCCTTTTAACTTCTCAGTTTCTAGCCCTGGGTCTTTTCTATTCCACTTTCTCTCGTGGGCTCTCAACCATGCTTACCTGAAGACTCTGCAGTCTTGAGGTCACTCAAGCTCTTTCTGTCCTGGGGCCTCATCTCCCCGACTATGTTTTTCGATTCATCTCAATTGCCTAAGACATCTGACAAAGTTTTTCTTCTCTGTTGCTTTCTTTCCATAGGCAAGTTCCCTAGCCCCAGTGAGGGAAGACTAAATTCTCTTGATAACTGAATCCTCTTACTTGTCCCTGGCTTCTGAGAAATGTATTGGTTCCAGATGACTGGTCCATGAGAGGACTTCTCCCAGCCAAATTCAGGGGGAGTCATTCTGCATTCTAGGCTTCCCTCTGAATCTCTCAGTCATCCATCATCAGCCCTAAGGGGGAAATGTTTGATGACCTTGTCTAGCCACAGAAGAATCTTTGAAAGCAGAAAAGGGCTACCTTCTAAGCAGAGCCTTCCCATGAAGACTTCAGATTAGACCCCTTGCCAGGAGAAAAGCCACAAGGCATAGGTGGTCAAATAAACAGGGAACATCTTGGTGTACGTGTGAAAAATTTCAGTTGTATAGAAGATATGGGGATATATTTGGGTGCAGGAAATGAAAGAGTAGGGCTACGGGAGATGGAAGAGCAAGGAAGATAGAGGAGTCTCTGGTTGTTCCCAATTGAGTTAATTCCCTAATTCAAGAAACTTCTGTTAGGTGTTTGAGGAAGAGAGTCATTGTGGAGAGATTAGAAAGACTAGAAGTGTCTAAATAACCACCAAGTCAAGAAAACAGTTTTTACAGAAATCAGAGATAAATACTTTTCTGCTCTTCTACAATTACTACTCAGCTGTATCCATAGTTCTCCATAGAATGAAATGAATGAAAAGTCCCTTACTCTATTAAACCGCTACTATATATCAGGCATTGTTCTAGGCACCAAGGGTAGGACTATACAAATGAGACAGGTGTAACAATATAGCATTTATAGGGGAATGATGATCTGGGGTGTCAGGGATTTGGGGTAGAGTTGTAAGGCAGTTAGGGGAAAGAAGCAACAATGGTCTCTGGAGGTCCAAAACATTAAACTCAAACTCCCACCAGTAGCTTCCCATATCTGTTCCAGCCTAATCTACTTTTAATAGGTATATCTAAATGGAACCTAGTCCAAAAAAAAAAAAATCCCTTATTGGGCATACTGTAAAAATAAAAAGGAGACTGTAAAAATAAATGGGGAAAACTATGCAAATAAAGGTTCAAAACAATACTTATTTTTCTAATATCATCCTTATAATGCACAGAGAGACTCTACATTTTCACTTCGATTTTAGAAAGACAAATGCATACGGAAATATAGAAAGGTACTCTTTTTCTGCCATGTACTACTACTATGAACCAGAAAGATAAATGTTTTCTGGGAAAAAAGGAAGGAAATGGGCTTTTATTAAGCACTTACCATGTGCCAGAAACTGTGCTAAGTAGGGGATAAAATTACAAGCAAAAAGATAGTCCCTCCCTTCCCATTTCTAGTGTGCTTTGTCAACACAGAAAGAAAGTTTATAGCCTTTGTTTTACTTATACAACACCAGATGAGATTTAGCACATATCTTTGGTTATCTCATTTTCTGGTTAGATTAGCAGATTTTCAACCTAAAGAATATCTTTTTAATCACAGATAAAGTATGGAAAAGGGTAATTATGGGGCAATGCTGAAGAGGGAAACTAGAGATCTGAGTTTAAAAATCTCACCTATGACACCAGTTATGTGACTTTTGGAGAAATCCTTTAACCTTACTGAGGTCTAAATGTTCTTCTGTGTAAAATGGAGATCAAAACACTTGCATAGGGGCAGCTGGGTAGCTCAGTGGAGTGAGAGTCAGGCCTAGAGACAGGAGGTCCTAGGTTCAAACCCGGCCTCAGCCACTTCCCAGCTGTGTGACCCTGGGCAAGTCACTTGACCCCCATTGCCCACCCTTACCAATCTTCCACCTATGAGACAATACACCGAAGTACAAGGGTTTAAAAAAAAAAAAAAAAAAGTAAAAAAAAAAAAAAAAAAAAACACTTGCATAACAAAGAAAGTCTTTTTGTAAATCTTAAAACTCTGGAGCAGTTAATATTAATAATATTCTGTTAATGGAGTTAATATTGCTGTGTAAATGTTTGTGAGAGTTATTATTGTGTAATGTTACTGTATAAATATTCCCACGGTGCTGTGCATCTGGTAGATTGAAAAGGAGAGAACTCCCAATAAGTATCACTAGTTATCACTCGCCAGTCCAGGTTGATAAGGGGCCAGCAGACATCTCTAACTTTCAAAGTCATTTTAATTTGAAAGACACTTATTGAGGGACAGTGAGGTAGCTCTGTGGATAGAGTGCCAGGCCTGGAGACTGGAGGACCTGGGTTCAAATTAGATCTCAGACACTTCCTAGCTATGTAACCCTACTTGGGTTACTTACCCCCATTGCCTACTCCCTGCCACTCTTCTGTCTTAGAACTGATACTGAGACAGAAGGTAAGGGTTTCATTAAAAAAAAAATCTGAGTGCCTACTATATGAAGGATAATAAGCTAACTACTTACTGAAGGGGATTCAAATAAGTACACAGTCCCAATCCAAAAGCTCATTAGGATCTAATAGAGGATACGAAAAACTTACAATGACTTTAATACTTCAAGAATCTATAATTTTCATTTCAAATTGAGAGGCATTTATTATTCACCTATCATGTGCCAAGCACTATGGGAAAGACAGGGAATATGCATTTATATAATATCAACTATGTACCAGGGACAATACCGACCCTTTACAAGTATTATCTCATTTTATCTTCTCGACAACCCTGGGAAAAAGGTGCCATGATGATCCCCATTTTACAGTTGATGAAACTGGGGCAACTAAATGACTTACAGCAATTAAGTGTCTGAGGCCACATTTGAACTGATGTCTTCCTGACTCCCAATCCAGAGCTCTAACTATTGGACCACTTAGCAGCTCCGACTGTGCTAAGCACGAGGGATGCAGAAAAAAGGCAAAAACAGTTGGTCTCCTCAAGGAGCTCTCAGTCTAATGGAGGAGACAACATGCAGATAGATGGCCATGTGTATAGGAGACATATTGGGTAAACTGGAGGTAATCTCAAGAGGGAGGTACTAGTATTAAGGGGGACTAGGAAAGGTTTCATACAGAAGGTAGGACTTTAACCAATGAAAATACAGAGTTAGGAAAGGTAGTAACTTTTTTCGAAGGACAGCAAAGAGGCCAGAGTTACTAGATCACAGAGTAGTGGGGAAAAGAATGGGGTATATGTGATAAGAGGGAATGCAAAATATAAGAAGACTGAAAAGTAGGAAGAAACCAGGTTATGAAGGACTTTAAAACTCCAACAGAGAATTTACTGTTTGATTCTGGAGATAATAGGGAGCCCTGGTCACTGGAAATGACATGGTAGACTTGGGTTTTAATATCCTTTTGGTAGCTGAGTAGAAGATAAACTGAACTGGGGCAGAGACTTAAGGCACGCAGATCAGGCTTTTGCAAAATCCTGGAATAAAGTGATGAGGGTCTGCACCAAAGTAGTGGTAGCATCAAAGCAGAGGAGATGGAATAAAGACAGACTCAATAGAAGTTGGCAACAGATTGGATGTGTGGGTGGGATAAGAGTAAGAAATGGAGAAATGGATAAGAGTGAGGATGATACATAGATTATGAGCCTGGATCATCTGGAAGATGGTGGCACCTTCCACAGTAATAGGGAAGCTGGGAAGAGGAGAGAAAGACAATGAGTTCAATTTTGGACATGGTCAGTTTAAGATATCTATGGGACAGTCAGGTCCCAATCAACAGCTGAAGATATGGGACTGGAGGTTGGAAGAAAGGTTAGTATCCATTATGGCTCTATACATATGTGTCTATGGGTATCATATTATAATAGATCTGAGGATCATTCGCATGCAGATGCTAAAGGAATGAGATCACCAAGTGAAATTGTATAGAAGGAGAAGAGATCACAAGACAAGAACTTGAAGGAGCCCACAAATAGTGGGCATGACCTAGATCAATGGTTCCCAAACTTTTTTGGCCTACTGCTCCCTTTCCAGAAAAAATATTACTTAGCGCCCCCTGTCACATACTATCACCACCCCCTTACAGTTTATTCACTGCCCCCAAATGCACCTGTGGCCATCACCATCTTCTTGGATTGCTGCAGCACCCACTAGGGGGCAGTAGTGCCCACTTTTAGAATCACTGACCTAGATGAAGATGTAGCAAAGGAGGCTGAATCAGGAGAGGTCAGATAGGCAAGAGAAGAACCAGGGGAGAACAATGTCATGAAGACCTAGAAAGAGACTATCAAGGAGAAGATGATTGACAGTGTTAAAGGCTGCACAGAAGTCTAGAATGAAGATTGAGAAGTCATTAGATTTAGCTAGTAAGAGATCATTGATAACTTTACAGAGAATAGTTTCAGTTGAATGATGAGGTCAGAAGCCAAATTGCAGAGAATTTAGAAAAGAGTGAAAACAAAGAAGGGACAGTTAGATGGTACAGTGGATAAAGTACTCTGGAATCAGGAAAACTCCCTTCTTGAGTTCAAATCTGACCTCAGACACATGCTAGCTGTGTGACTCTGGGCAAGTCATTGAACCTGTTTGCCTCAGTTTCCTCATCTGTAAAAAATAAGCTGGAGAAGGAAATGGCAAACCATTCCAATATTTTTGCTAAGAAAGCCCCAATTCTGAAACAACTGAACAAGAGAACAAAGAAAGTGAAGGCAGCAAAAATAGATGACATTCTCAAGGAATTTAACCTCAAAAGAGAGGAGAGAGATATGGATAGGATTTTCATCAAGCTCAGAAATTCCATAAAAAAAGGTACAATGAGAAGCATCCTTAGTTAGGAAAGTGGCTAATAATAAACTTTTACAGTAATTGGGAGAAGAGACAAAGATATTTATCACCGTAGATGGGACATAGAGTCACAATGACAGTCCCTGGAAACCAATAGGAGAAATAAGCATAAGGGAACCACAGAGAGCCATTGATTCCTGACATTTTTAATGTCCCTTTTTGACACGACCCATTTCATCTTCACAGTGTCTCTCTGAGATGGACAGGGCAGATACTGTTATGTTTTACAAATATAAAATTATCCTTAAGTGGTGATTGATAAAGAAGTCCTAGAATTTAGAACTTGGTATCATAGAACTTTAGAAGCTGGAAGGGATTTAAGAGTTTAAATTTTTCGGATAAGGAAACTGAGGCCCAAAGTGACTCCACAGTAGACCCTGACAATGTCTCCTGCTGTGACCTTGGTCCATCCTCCTCACTTCTGTGGGTCTCAGTTTCCTCATCTGTAAAGGATCCCAGCCAGCTCTGAAACGCTATTATTCTTGGATTCCAAGAGCTCTTCTTGCTGTGTTTAGAAATAGCTAACAACTCAAATAACACTCCCTTCTCTCCCCCCACCTCCATCTCACTCCCCCACGCCCTGCCCCGGGGCACAAGGGAAGCTCTAACTGCCCAGGGGACTGCCTTGCAGGAGATGGACACAGAGGAGTTGTGTTCTTACCTCTTCTTCTGGGCTGCTGCTGGCCAGTGCTGGCAGCGGTCTTCCTCTGACTCAGGACCTCCTCTCCCTCAGCTTCCAGCCTCCTACTACATTTTGCATAACTGTTCCTCTGCGAGCCTCTTTTCTTAGGAGCAGTTTTTGTGTCTTCTGGCAGCCAAGCAATGAGCCCTCCTCCTAAGACTGCTGTGGGACAGACGGCAGAGCCTGTCAGGGAGCGGTGCTGGGGACAGCTCTGAGAGCCACATGCCAAGTGGGGTGAGCAGTGCGACCACAAGGCTAGCTAAAGCCCGGGGGAAGTTTCCAGCGCGGAAGCTTCCCTGCTTCTGGGCAGGGAGGAGCAGAGGAGGAGGAGGAAGAGGAGGAGGAGGAAGCATTCACTCCCCTGGATAGCAGGGTGACTCTAGCACGGGGACTCCTCCTGGGGCAGGAGCTTTCCGACTGCCTCAGGAATGGGTGAGAACAGAAGGAACGTGAGCAGACGGGGTGGGGGTGAGGCCAGCTAGGGGGAAGCCACAGACCCACCAAGGACCACTAGGATGCCCCAACCTCCATCCTGCACTGATCATAGAGAGCTTTTATCTCCCTGAGATCTTCCCAGAGGAGCAGAAAAGGGGAAAGCTGGGCTCCCACTCTTTTGAGTCTACAATCACTGAAGTCTGAGTTGGGAGGAGCGGGGAGAGAGGTTTAAAATCCCCTGTCTTTGGCAGAGTGGAGAACAGAGCTTCTGCCTTCTTTCTAGAAGAGAGGACACTAAGCTCCCTGGAAAGGAGGCATATTAGGGTGTGTTTGGGGCAAAGGTAGAAGAAACACCTTATCTAGTCTCACTCTTTTTTTCTGCTGCTATTGGCTGATGTCATCAGACCTAATGAATTGAATGGCACATCTCCATCCCTTTAAGAAGAATCCTGGGTCTTGGGAGAGCTAATTTTGGGTTCACCTTAGAATCCCTTTTCTTTGGTTTCAATCAATGAAGATTTGGCTCACCTATCATTCAGTACAGGTGTGTAAGCCTCATCATCACCACAAATCGTCAGAAGCTGAGGCCATAGTCCCAGTTGTCCATGAATCTCATTGGCCAAGCCACCTTAAGGAGACGTAATGAAAACACTCCCTTTTTATTCCCCTTAAGGCTCATAAACATTTACTAAACCCCTCCTAGAGTAGGTTAACCTAATTCCCATTCTCCCTATAGAGAAAAAGATTTTTTAAAAAAGTTTATAATGCAAAGGGAAGACAGACTACAATTCAAGTAACTATATAATGAAAAGGAGAACATGAAGAAGTCGAAGCTAGATACCAATCAAATGTCATCCAGGATCTGAGAGAAAAAAAGATAATAACTGACTCATCCTTTTGTGAACATCTTAACTTAAAATAAATTATAAAGATGAGCCTTATTGCGTAAGACAACAAAGGTTTGTTAGCTTCCTCTAGTGCTTGCTTCAAAAATCACATCAGGTTCATACCAGGCATTCTAGAATGATTCAACAACAGGAAAACAATTTTAAAAATTTTGACATTGTTTCTTTGGTAGATACTAACCCAACCGTTTCTTCCCTGTGCCTTCTGGTATTTTAAATGGGAACAGTTGTATCTTGTAAAAAATATTTTCTGCATCTATTGATCTAATTTTATGATTTTTGTTGGTTTTGTTATTAAAATGGTCAAGTATGTTTGTAGTTTTCCTAATATTGGTATACTCTTGGTATACATCCAGCACAATCATACTATATAATCGTTGTAATAGGTTGCTGTGGTCTCCTTGCTATGTTATTTAAAATTTGAGTATCAATATTCATTAGGGATGTTGGTTTACAGTTTTCTTTATTTTGATTCTCATGATCATATTTGTGTCATAGGAGAAATTTGATGGGACCTCTTGGTTTCCTATTTTTTGAAACAGTTTATTTAATATTAAAATGAATTGTTTTTTTAATATTTGGTAGTATTCACTTATAAATCCATCTGGTCTGGGTTTGGTTTTTTCCCCATTTGGAATCATTTATCATTTGTTCATTTTCTTTTCCTGAGATGGGGCTAAGTTGCCTATTTTCTGCCCTGCTAATCTGGGCAATTTATATTTTTGTAAATATTTATCCATTTTATTTAGATTGTCAGTTTTATTGGCATATACATAAAGCTGAACAATTAGCTTCTAATTGTTGCTTTTAGTATTTCTTCATTGGTTGTGAAATCACTTTAAAATTTTTTGATAATAGTAATTTGATTTTCTTTTTTAAATCAGGCTAGCTAATGACATCTATTTATTAATCTAATGTCTTGTTTTTTATTTTAATTTTGTTCATCTTTCCTTTGATTTTCAGGATTTCTATTTTGGTGTTTAATTAGAAGGTTTTAAGTTATTGGTTTTCTAGGGGTTTTTAGTTGCATGCCTAATTCATTGATCTACACTTTCTCTTTTTCATTGATGAAAATGTTTAAAGAAATAAATTTTCCCCTAATGACTGCTTTGGCTCAATCCTAAAAATATTGGTATGTTGTTTCATTTAATTGAATTATAGGTAGTTTTTATGAGTTTCCTTTGACCCATCCATTCTTTAGAATTAAGTTAGTTCCTAATTATATGTTATCTTTGTTCCATAGGTCCAGTATACAATATAATTTTATGGCATTATGGTCCAATAAACAAGCACTTAATATTTCTGCTTTTTGCATTTATTTGTAAGATTTTTATGTTCTAATAAGTGGCCAATTTTTTGTAAAGGTACCATGCACAGCTGAAAAAGAGGTCTACTCAGCATACTCCAGAGATCTAGCATATATATTCAGATCCTTCTTGTGTATTTTGTAGTTAGATTTATCTAGGTCTGAAAAGAGTAAATTGAGGTCTCCCAGTATTATAGTTTTACTGCTTATTTCTTCCTATAATTAATTTTAAATTTCCTTTAAGAATTTAGATGCTATGCCATTTGGTGCATATATGTTTAGCAATAATATTAATTCATTATCTTTGTTAGTTTTCATTAAAATGCAACTTATATCTCTTAATTAGGTTTATTTTTGCTAAAAGCAAAAATTGTCTGAAATTGTTATTTCAGACATCCTTACCATTTGATTTCAGCTAAAGCATAATAGATTATTTTATTGCCCCTTATTTTAACTCTGTGTATGTCTTTCTGTTTCAAGTATGTTTCTTGTAAATAACATATTGTTGGAGTAGAGTTTTTACTCCATTCTTTTACCTTCCATTTTATGAGTGAGTTCATTCT
Source organism: Gracilinanus agilis (assembly GCF_016433145.1). NCBI lineage: Eukaryota > Metazoa > Chordata > Mammalia > Didelphimorphia > Didelphidae > Gracilinanus > Gracilinanus agilis. The sequence goes on along the minus strand of NC_058131.1, from coordinate 44,091,677 downwards.
ATTCACTTTCATAGCTATGTTTGTTAATTGTGTATTTTCCTCTTTCCTATTTTCTTCAACTTTTTCTTTTTCATCGTTTCCCATCCTGCTATAAGAGTTTGTTTTGTCTCAGACCAATCCTTCCTTAATCTTCACTATTTCTTAACTATCCTTTCCCTTGACACACTTTCCCTCCTGTTTCCTTTTGGAGTGAAATATATTTCTGCAACCTGCTATGTATGGATGTTATATGTATTCTTTCCTCCTTTGATCAATTAAGATGGAAATGAGGAACAAATGGCACCCCTTCTTCAGACTCCCTCCTTCTTCTTGCATAGATTTCTATTTGTGTACTCCATTTACATAAGATAATACCTCCCCAATATTCCTCTCCTCACCCAACTCAGTATATTACTCTTCTCCCTTTCCATTCTTCTAAGGTAATCAAAACATAGAGAATCACTCCCAATGCCTTTGTGTTGGTTGGTTCTTGTCCTTCATAGTAGAAGATGACCAAAATGATATCACTGTTGGAGTCAACATAAAAAATGTGTCCTTCTGTGGCTGATCAGACCAATACAAGCTTGGGAGGCTCTCTGGAGAATCTTTATAGGGCAATAAGATAACCAAATTTATGGAAGACTCATTGTATGTATAAATCATTAGGCACGAATTAACATAGTCTGTGCTCTAAAGTTTATGATATCAATGGGGGAAAACACATAATCCAAAAAATATTTTCATGTAGATTTAAACAATTCTGAGATACCAATTCATACCTATCAGAACAACAAGATGAAAGAGATGGAGGTTAAGACAATGTAGTGGCCAACACCTAACCCCGAGGTTCATTTGACCTTCAGACTGCAGGCTTGAGGAGACAAGATTTGAGTCCCAATTCAATTCAAATATCCAGAAATCAATTATTTGAAATATTAGAAATATATCTATAAGTCTGGTGTATTAACGCATTGCTCATAAGAGTCAGCTATTGAATGCATCTTTAATACTTTCATGATTTGTTCATACCTGGAGCCCTACATCTGGTCTGTGTTTTATTTTACAACATGGAATATATATGGAAATATACTTTTCAGGACTTCACATGTATAATCTTTATCAAATGGTTTGCCTTCTCAAGGAAGAGGGAGAGATGGGAGGGAGAATTTGGAATTTAACATTTTTTTAAGGTTTTTATTTTTTTATTTTTGTAGTTGAAAAGGAATCTGTTTTATTTAGGTTCTTAGAGTTTTCCTTTAAAGGACTGTTGGAGGCATGACTCTGGATCAGTACTCTCATACTTCAAGTTAACTTCTGGAGAAAAATCGGGAACTTTCAGTTATTGAACATTCCCAAAAGGCGGTTTTCTCTACCCTTAACAAGGGTGTATATAAGGTTTTTAAAAATGTACACGTATTTTAGAAAAAAAATTTAAAGCATGAAACCAAAATAAGCTTTGAACAAATATAAATAGTAGGTGTATGTATATGTATGTACATATATAAATGTGTATAGACACGTTTTTATATACTCACACACATACACACCTATGTATGTAAGCAAATGCTAGAGGAATATCAGAATGATTATGAGTACCAAAGACTGTGTAGGATTTGTTTCAGAAATTCCTGTAGAGAGGATTTTAAAGAGATTTTTGAAGGAAAGAAAGGTTAGGTTTTGGTGGGGAAAAAAAGAAGAGGAGAGGAGAGGAAGAGGAAGAGGAAGAGGGAATTGTGAATTGTGAAAGGCAGAAATGGCAGAATAAGGTTATATGTGAAGAACTTAATGATAGAAGATAAATTTCCTGTGGAATGAAATCAAAAGCAAATGGACTAGAAGTTTGGAAGTACAACTATTTCTTGTATTCCTACTGTGCGCAAGTGGAAATGTTGTCTTACTTTTTGGAGACTGACCCTTCCCAAATCCCTCTTATTCCTCATCTTCACATCTCAAATCTATGTTGGGTTCCTCCCTGTGGCTACATTTTCCTCTCTTCATATTGGAAGGGAGCTACACTGGCCAATGACTTTTCACTAGTCGGATCTAAATTCCAGCTTGGGAAAGGGAGAGAAAAAAGATAATGAAAGAAGGAGGCAAGGAACTTACCTGAGGGGAGTGTGAAGTTTTCTTTCTTGTAGCAAATATTTCCTCATTTTTTAAGTTGTAAGGAGACAACTGTCCATGCCTCAAGAACATCAAACTATGGAAACCAAGTGTAAATGGACAAAATCTTAGTTAGGAAGTATGACTATCATCTAAGCTAGTAGTAGCTCATTTCCTCAAATCTTTGGGTCATTAGAGGAAATATCCTGCTAGTCTAAATGGGACCCACCTGGCAGGGGCAAAACCTCTGATAATTCTGGCAAAGAGTTCAAGCTCGGGTACATTTTTCCATGCTATTTTAATTTACTTATGATATCACCCTTTATGTCTAAATAATATACCTATTTTGATTTTATCTTGGTATATACTATGAGATATTGGTCTATGCCACATTGCTTTCCATTTTTCCCAGAAATTTTTGTCAAATGTTGAGTTCTTACCACAGAAGTTTGGATCTTTGGGTTTATCAAACATTAGATTAGTATGATCATTTACTATTGTGTTTTATGCACCTAATTCCAATGATCTATTATTCTATTTCTTAGCCAATACCAGATTGTTTTTTGATAATAATGATTTCATAATATAGTTTGAAATCTGGAACTGATAAGCCACCATCCTTAACAATTTTTATCATTGATTCCCTTGATATTCTTGACTTTTTGCTCTTCCAGATAACCTATGCTACTATTTTTTGTAGCTCTATAAAATAATCCTTTGGTAATTTGATTGGTATGGTACTGAATACATAATTAAATTAGGTAGCATTGTCATTTTTATTATATTGGCTCAGCCTACCAATGAGCAATTAATATTTCTAGAATTGTTTAGATCTGTCTTTATTTGTGTGAAAAGTGTTATTTAATTGTGTTCATATAATCCCTGGGGTATCTTGGCAAGTGGATTCCCAATAATTTTATATTGTCTGCAATAGTTTTAAATGGAATTTCTCTTTCTTGCTCTTTCTGCTGGATTTTGCTAGTTGTACATAGAAATTCTAATGATTTATGTGGTTTCATTCTATATCTTGCCACTTTGCTGAAGTTGTTTCAACTAATTTTTAGTTGATTCTCTGGGTTTCTTCATATGCCGTCCTATCTGCATAGAGTGATAGTTCTGTTTACTTGTTGCCTATTTTATTCTTTCACTTTCTTTTTCTTGTTTTATTGTTATAAGCTACCATTTCTATCTAGTACAATATTGAATAATAGTGATGATGATAGGCATTCTTGCTGCATGGCTGCTCTTACTGAAAAGGCTGCAAGTTCATCTCTATCATAAATAATGGTTACTTTTAGTTTCAGATGGGTATTACTTATCATTTTTTAAAAGGCTCCATTGATTCCTACACTTTGTAATTTTTTTAAAACTCTTACCATCTGTCTTAGTTGTCTTAGCATTAGCAACTGAACAAGTATCAGTTCCAAAGCAGAAGATAGGATAGGCAATTGGAGTCAAGTAACTTGCATAGGATCACACAGCTAGGAAGTGTCTGAGGTCAAATTTGAACCCAGGACCTCCTAACTCTATTCTAACAACCAAATAGCCTAGCTGCCCTTTCTAGTGGTTTGTTTGTTTGTTTGTTTGTTTTTTAATAGGAATTCATTTTGTATTTTATCAAAGACTTTTTCTGCATCTATTGACATAATTATATTATTTTATTGTTATTGATATGGTCAATTATGTTTATAACTTTCTTACTATTGAACCAGTCCTCCATTCCTGATATAAATCTCCCCTAGTCATAGTATATAATCTTTGTGATATATTGCTATAATCTAGTTGCTAATATTTTATTTAAATTTTTTGCATAGTATTCATTCAACAAACTGGTCTATAGTTTTCTTCCTCTGTTTTTGCTCTCCTGATTTAGGAACTTAAATTATTTTTGTGTTATAAAAGCAATTAGTGGTAGGACTCCTTTATTTTTTCAAATTGTTTATATAGTGTTGAAATTAGTTGTTCCTTAAAGTTATGGTAGAATTAATTTGTGAATCCTTCTGGTCCTGGGAATTTTTTCCGTGGGAGGTTCATTGATGGCTTGTTCAATTTATTTTTCTCAGGTAGCATTATTTAAGTATTCTCTTTCCTCTTCTGTTAATTTGGGAAGTTTATTTTTTGTAAATATTCATCCTTTTCACTTAGATTATCAGTTTTACCTGCATATAATTGAGCAAAATACCTCCTAAAATTGCTTTAATTTTGTCTTCATTATTGGTACATTCACTATTTTTGTTTTTAGTCCTAGCAATTTGGTTTTCTTCTTTCTTTTTTAAAAATAAAATTAGCCAATGGTCTTTATATTTTATTGGGTATTTTTTATAAAACCAACTCCTGGTTTTATTTAAATAGTTCAATGGTATTTTTAATATCTCTTTTTTGATTTTCAGGAGTTCCATTTTGGTATTTAATTGGAGTTTTTCATTAGTTTTTAATTTTTTTGTTAAATGCCCATCTCATTAATCTGTGCTTTATTTTATTGACATATACATTTCCCCCCAAGTACTGTTTTGGCTACATTCCTCAAAATTTGGAATTAGTGTCTTGTAGTTTTTGTTAATAAAATTACTTATTGTTTCTGTGTTTTGTTCTTTGATCTACTCATTCTTTAGGATCAGATTATTTAATTTTAAATTAATTTTAACATCATCTGTTTATTGTATTTTTATTTATTTTGTTAAATATTTTCCAATTATATTTTAAAGTATTTTAAAATTTATCTTTTTTTTAAACCCTTAACTTCTGTGCATTGGCTCATAGGTGGAAGAGTGGTAAGGGTGAGTAATGGGGGTCAAGTGACTTGCCCAGGGTCACACAGCTGGGAAGTGTCTGAGGCCGGATTTGAACCCAGGACCTCCCGTCTCTAGGCCTGGCTCTCAATCCACTGAGCTACCCAGCTGCCCCTTTATCCTTTATTTTTAATATTCTTTTCTCTTTTTAAATTTTGAGTTCCAAATTCTCTCCTCTCCCACTCTCACTCACTGAGAAGACAAGCAATATATGATATTAATTGTATATGTCAATCATATTTGCAAACTGTATTTCCATATTAGCCATATATTTTTTTAAAACAAGAAATTAAAGAAAGAACATTATACTTCAATTTGCACTCAGAGTCCATAGTTCTTTCTTTGGAAATAGACAGTATTCTTTCATTATGAATCCTTTGTAATTGTCTGAGATCCTTGAATTGATCAGACCAGTCTTTCTTGATTGATCATCATTACAGCATTTCTGTGACTGCAAAACGATCTCCTGGTTCTTCTCACTTCACTTTACATCAGTTTATATTGGTCTTGCCATAGTCTGAAATCAACCCCCCTCCCTATTTTACACAGCACAAAAGTACTCCATCATAGTTATATGTCACAACTTGTTCATCCATTCCCCAATTGATTAGCATCCTTTCAAATTTTAGTTCTTCAGTACCATAAAAGAGTTGCTATAAATATTTTTGTATATGTAGGGACTTTTCCTGTTTCTTCTCTTTCGGATACAGATCCAGTAGCAGGACTGCTGGGTCACAGTTTTATAAATAGCAAAAGTAAGAAAATCTGTAATATACTCTCTAAAATATACACATCATTAGTAGAGAGAGTGAGCATGCATTAGGATGATGCATGAGGAGCATTCAAAGGCAATACACACAGATGGAAGCAACTCACATAAAAGGGAGGTGCATGCAGAAGGGCAACTGAAACTCTAACACTGCAAGACTACCTATGTTTTGTGGTCACCATTATTGCTCTGTTTTAATTTCCTAGAAATATTTTTCACTGAAAATTACAGCCTACTCTTCCTCTGTATTCTAACACTGTATGCGTGTATATTTTTCTTCTTGCTCTCATGAACCTTGGTTGTGGTTGGATCTTTTTAAAAGTTTTTTTTTAGCTCAAATGATTATTAGATTATTTCTTTTAAATTCTAGTTCTAATGATTATTAAATTATCTCTTTTAAATTCTAGTTCTAATGATTATTAAATTATCTCTTTTAAGTTCTATTCCATTATCCTTATGAAGTTTTCAAGTCCTTTTCCACTTGAATAATCCTTTGGTTTGTTTGCTACATTTTCTGTGGCTTCTACCAGTTGACCTTCTTTTATATTGATTCTATCCTTTTTTTTTTTCAAATTTTCCACATTTTTTAATTGCTATGGATTTTTGGGATCAAATTGTTTTGTTTCATTTTTAATGAAGATAGATTTCTCAAGAAATCAGACCTACAGAAACCATACTTTAGTGGTAATATGTCTTTCATTTCTTTTGAAGTGTTTATATTCATTTTGATATGTATTATATCAAGCTTAGCTTCATTTGAGAGGACACTCTTTAGGATCTTTTAATCCACAGTATTTATTCATCATATTTTCTCATTTCCTCATATCTTATTTTTCCTTCTCTGAGAGGCACTTTTGAGTGCCCTTATTTGTCCCCCTTCTTTCCTCTTAATTATTTGGGGAAAGTTTTACTCAATCTGGAGGTGGGTTGGGTGGGAAATTGAGATTTGGCACTTTATGACCTCTCTCTTCCATTTTGCCTGAATGCTGGTCAGAACTTCTTAGAATAGGAAAGTCAATGGATCTTCCATTGAATCTACTTAGCCATCAGATTAGGGTAGTTATCTATTATTTCCTTAAGGAGATGTATCCTAGCCTTCCAAATAAAGAAAGCTGATTATTTATTATAGTGCAGATATTGACTTTGAGTTAAAAAGAAAGTTTTGTTTTGTTTTGTTTTAAATTAGATCAGACTATCTCATTGATATGTACAATACTAATGCTTGTGGAATAGTCTGAGACAGTACAGACACCTACCATTTGGGGAGCACCTCTCTCAGGATATCACTGTTCTTAGGGAAAGAAAATGAGAGATCATCTAATCTAACTTTATTTTACATATGATGAAATTGAGGCTCAGTAAGAGATTTGAACTTGGGTCTTCTAACTCCAAATCTAGTATTCTTTTCTCTATACAATGTCATCTCCCTCTTAGAGGTATATTTTAGAACTGCTTGCTCTTGGGGGCAGTGAGGTAGCTCAGTGGATTGAGAGTCAGGTCTTGAGATGGGAAGTCCTGGATTCAAATTTGACCTCAGATACTTTCTCCTTGTGTGACCCTGGGCAAGTCACTTAACCCCCATTGCCTAGCTCTTACTGATCTTCTGCCTTGGAGCCAATACACAGTAGTAATTCTAAGATGGAAGGTAAGGGTTTAAAAACAAAAACCAACTCTGAGTTCTTACCTCTCACCCATCAGATCAGCAAAGATGACAGAAAAAGAACGTGACAATATCTGAGGGACTTTGGGAGCAGGAGCCATGTAAGATCCTGTCATGGGGTCCCATCAGTTCCTAGCAGACCACTGTGCTTTGAGTGTGGGGTGAGGTCAAGGCAAAGGTGAGGGGAAGGGGCAGAGGAGGGCTGGGCAACTCCCTGATTCTGTAAAATATGGAGGAGTGATATGAGAGCTCCTCCCACCCAGGGTTGTTGTAAGGATCAAAATGAGATCATATTTGTAAATGTAAAAACTTGAAAGCACCATATAAATGCTAGATACTGTTTTTATGAACAACAATGACAATACCAAGAATAATATGGATGTTTTTGCATGACTGCACATGTCTAACCTAAATCAAATTGTAGATAAATTGGCTTTGCTACCCAGAGACATTCCTAGTTGTGGTTCAAGAGGTGGTGAATTCCCCTTTTGAAGGTCATCGGGGGCTGGCCGGGTGGCCACTGATGTTCTAGCATGGATTCTTTGGGGGTACAGGTTGGACTAGAAGGTCATTATGGATCCTTCTTAAGTCAAATTCTGTGACTCTGTGAACTCCACCTAGATATTCTATGGGCATCTTAAATTTAACACATCTAAAACTACATTTCCTCAAAACTCATCCTTCTTCTTTTGAGGTTCCTGACCTTATTTGACGTGGCCTCTATTATTAGGTAAACTCTCATCATATCTTCTTTAGAGGGTTGCTGGCCTCCTTGCCTTTCTTTCTTCCCTTCTTTGTTGAATTAAATTGAATGGAGAGACTTGTGATGAATGTACCTAGGTGGCATCCTATTTTAAATGATGGTTTACTCTTGTAGCTCCCCCAGCCAGCTTTCAAGGAATGAAGAGGTAACTCCCTAGAGGTGAGAGTTGGCCATTGACAGCAGCTATGTGGGTAGGGAGAGGGATTGGGAGGAATGTGACAAGGAAGTATTAAACTGATTGGGATCTGGATTAAAGAGACAGCAGAGACTATTCCAGCAAACTAGATGTCCAGCACCATCAATTGAGAAGGCTAGCAGATGGGGTCTTCTTTCTTCCACTTTAGTATCCCCCTTCCTGGGCCAGCTGGAGAGGACTTTCTCCTCTAGTCTTCTTTCATTTCACCCCACCTTCACATACTCCCTTTCTCTAGAGACTTAGGAGAGCAGAAATGATTAGCTTCAGGGACCTGCTAGGTTATTCCATGGTGATTATAATCTAATAAAAACGAAAGATAGGCTCATGGCCTGAAGATAAGGGAGAAAGCAAGCTCCAAATTTTGTCTCTGGGAGGTTAGTTATAAAACATATTTAGAATAAATGATTCATTAAAACATTTCACCAGGAGGTTGATTCTCTTAATTACCAAGCCAGGACTTGGGTCCTATCTGGGATATTCTTTAAAGTATGAAGAAAAAACATCTTCTCAGTACCATCTCTCCATTTATCACATTGGGATGGTTTCACTATCATACTCAGTAATCTTTAAGCTTAACAAAAAACACCATTGCCCAGTGAGAGAGTGGTGTAATGGGAGTATAAAGTTCTAGCAGGAAAAGTCCTCAACTGTCCACCTGGAGATAAAGGAAAAAAGGAAGAGAAAAATCACCCTTGCATGACTACCTGCCTTTGAAACCAAGGGATCAACGACTATGTCAGCTCCTCTGCCTATTGTAGATATCTGTTCTCTCTCCAACTGACTCTTTGTCCCCCATTTTCCCAACTGTAAGCAGTAAATTACTGAAATATTTCATATTCTCTCTTCCACAAATCACTGAGACCTGCTAGTCAACTAATTCTTCTCTTCAGGAAACTATTTCTTTCAAGTTTCTGGAATCTTTCTGGAAGGCTACATGCACAGGAAATGGTATAAAGAATAGCTCTGTGAAAATGTATGATCAATGAAGAAAGTGGGCCAGTCGACACTCTGGGAGCATGGTAGAGCTGGATATCCTGAATTCAATTTAATTGAGGGACCTTGGTATCACATGAACAGCAGGAGGGAAGCTCAGTAACTTTCTTAAAATCACTTAAATTCTCCAAACAACTTTCCTCTCCCCACAAGTGAAACAGTCAACCAAAATACAAAGTAATGATAGATAAAGCCACAGAATAAGAAGACTGAATCCTTGACAAGGTTTTTACCTTTCATATAATTCAGAAAATCCTTTATGAACACCAGAGAATTATAATACTTAGAACACTTCCTTGGCACTCCTCTCCTACCAGCCTTTCCTCTACCAGCACAAACAAATTAGCAGCTCACATAGGGCGCAATTCTATGGTAGGGAGATTCTGTGGCTTCAATGATATTGAACAAATTTCCCTTTAAACACATAAGAAATGGCAGACACCGCCTCAACCCAGATACATGAAGGAAAAAAGAATGAAGGAAGAACTGGGCAGGCTTAAAATAGATCACTTCCTGACCTGGGCACAGTTTTAGGATAAAGACTAGCCCCAAAGCTGAGCTGAGGCTCAGTGTTAGGCTAGGAAACAGCCTAAGTTCAGAGAGGTTCAAAAGCAGGCTTGATTGCAAGCTGTTGAATTTTGAGCCATAGTAGTTCCTGGAGACTATTTCAGTTTGGTGGAAGAAGTGACCACACCAATTAAATCATTGGTATGATAGTAATTTAAAATACTTACCTACTCCACCTCTGTGCTAAATGGGCATTTACTCTTTTATCCTTAAGTCAAGAAGATGTGAGAAGACACAGCTCCCATCAAAATGGAAGTTAGCAATGAGTAAGTCCTTAGTCTGACGATTTTGAAGAAAGGCATTCATTATCTTTGAAGAAGGGCAACATCTCCTTTTTGTTTTGTACAAGGGTAAATTTGTAGAAGGGCATTAAAGCTGTCATCTTAATAAATCTACTTCCTGTTAACCAATTTTTATAATAGACAAGATTAAGACCAAAGCCAGTCAAGCCTTTGTACATAGCTTACTACTTTAAGCTTTTAGTAGCCACTTCCTCACGCCTGTGAAGGTTTCAGAGAGCTGATATCATGAGATCATTTTTCTTAAAGGCTCCCTTTCTAAGTCCAACAGGTTTTTGATTATGTACCCAGGCATCTTAACCAGAAGACTGGGTTGATTTGGATTCAACTGCTCACACATCTTAAGGCATGCACCTTTATGTAGGTACAAGATGCCCAAACATTGTCAGTCTCCCAACAAAAATCAGATCCTAAATAACTTGGGGGTGGAGGGGATCCCAATGGATTTCAGACTCAGTATCTTTTGGAAGACAGAAGGAAACTCGGTTTTACCAGAAGTGCATCCAGGACCTTTTTCTATTCCATATCATTCATAAGAACTACTGAGAATATGTGTGTGTGTGTGTGCATGGGCTCTCTGGCTTCCAGACTCATCTAAACCAATAATGCTGCAAGGTCACCGATAATCTCTTTATTACTAAATCCAGTAGCCTTTTCTAGCTTCCATCACAAATCACTCCTGTTACAACAGGAGTGTAAAGCTACAAATAGCAGCTTTAAGGATTACAAAGGGCTTTACAAATGTTATCTCTTTATCTTCACAAAAACTCAAGAAGGTAGATACTATTATTGATTTACATTTTATAGATAAGGAAACTGAGGCAAGCAGAGATCGAATAACTTGCCCAGGTTCAAATAAGGATCCTCTGAGGTTGGTCTTCCTAACAACAGATCCACACTTTCACCCATACCACCTAGCTGTTTCACATACACTAAATTTAGGGAATAGGAAAAATAACAAGTAATAGTACTATTTTGATAGTGTTCTGCCAGTACTGATAGGGGCCCAGAAAGAGCATGCTACATTCCTGCAGATATGCCAATGATTACTAACCTTTGCTTTAAAAAACAAAAAACAATACTAATTAGCATCAGTTTAAAGGGGAGAAAATGATAAACCCCAATTCTGAATACTTTCTCCCCTGGGTTTTTGTGCCCCCTACTCAGTTGTGGTTTTCTTCCTTAACCATCTATTTCTTCTCAATATCCTTTGCAGGTTAGTCATCTATATTGGGTCCCCAATGCCTGTCCCTAGAGCTGTCCTGAGTCCTCTCATTTTTTCTTGATACATTCTTCTCAGTGATCTCTTAACTCCTAATGATTCAAATATCCCCTCTGTGGATTTCTTCCAAATATAACATCCAGCCCTCATCTCTGCCCTGAGTTCCAGCCCTGTTTTGTTTGTTGAACATGTCAAATGCATATTCCCTAGTGCAAAAAGAGCACTCAAGAGCTCTCTCTGTGGGGACGAGAGCTGTCACACACCACAGTTCATTACTTAGAAAGGGAGGAGAGCTCAGAGCTGCTCCCTTCCCCACCTCTACCATGCTAAGGATATTTTTTCACTTCACCCGCCCCTCCACCCAACAGCCCAAGGAAAACACTTCCTCCCCTGGTCTGAGGTAAGTGGGATAGGGGGCAGGGTCTCTAAAAGGTTCACCATCACTCGCGTAAATACTCACCTGGATTCTTAAAACTGGTAAATCTTTCCTTTTCTGTACTCAGGGAAACTAAGATTGTTACACCATCTCATGCCCCTAAATAATTTTATCTGCCTCAAAATGATATCAAGGTATGAGCTTTAACAAAAAACTGTCACTAAAGTCTGTTTTGGGATAAGGATTTTGCACTTGTGTTAAAATCAACAAGAATGTGAATATGAGAATAAAGTACAAAGTTATTCCAAATAAAGTAGACATCTAAACACAAAATCAAAATTCTGTATATGATTTTTAGGTCATCTTCAGCATAAATCTATTGGTAATTGACAATAAGACTCCTCCACTGAAAATTTCAATTAAGGTCCTGAGTTCTCTTTCTAGTAAGACTGTTATGTCTCACAGTTAGAGAGGGACATGGGGAGTAGACTTGAGTTGGGCAGGGAGAGTTAAGTCTATAAACATGTCAGAACAAGGTATAAAGAAGAAACAGGATCCCTTCAAAGAAAAGTGAAAAAGATGGGGAAATTTTTAAAATATATTTTTATTTTGTTTTTATATCACTTCCATTTCTCAATGTGTGCAGGTATCCCTTTATAAACAAAATGAAAAAGAGGGGGGAAGACAAGAGAAATTAAATTAGTCTGGCATTATAGATAGCATTCCACATCTCTTTGAAGGGTGGGAGAAGGTAACTTCTTTTATCTTTTGTAGGTCAAGCTTGGTCATCATCATCTTGGAAGTGCATTCAGATTCCATGGTTTTGTTGCTGCAACTCTTATTTCCATTATTGTACAGGGTCACTGTTACCAATTTCCTTTTCTGCTTTTTTCTCAGTGTTCACCAGCTTCTCTGGATTCATCATTTCTTACAAAGCAGTAATACTCCATTGCAAACAATGAACCACAACTTGAGTCATTCTTTGAATGATGGGCATCTCAGTTTCTTGTTCTTTGTTACTACAAAAACTGCTGCTATTTTTATCATGACATCTTTTATCATTATTATCTATTAAATTTTTATCTTTTTCACCATCAGCTACTTGAGAGTAAGAGCTATCCTTTGTCATTCTATCTCCAGAGCTCAGCACTAGGCCTGGCACACAGTAGGCACTTAATAAATGTTAGTTGACTTGCAGCATATTCCTAGCAATGTAATTTATTGGTAAAGGAGTATGGGCATTTTGGCTACTTTCTTCATATTATTCCAAAACTGCTTTCAAAAATTGTTGGATCAAGTTAGTTAGGTGGGTGATTTCAAAGAAGTCAGGAAATCAAATTTTGTTGCTGTTTTCTTTGGTGATTAGCAAGATGCATGAGTTTATTAGTTAAATCTTTATCAAGGGTTCTCAAGGTGGGGTCTATGGATTAATTTCAGGGATCTGTGAACTGGGATGGGAAAAATATTACATCCTTATTTTCACTAACCTCTAATTGAAATTTAGCATTTCCTTCAATTATTTAAAAACATTAATTTAAGGGCAGCTAGGTGGCTCAATGGATAGAGAGACAGGCCTGAAGATGAGGTCCTGGACTCAAATCTGGCCTTAGACACTTCCCAGCTGTTTGACCCTGGGCAAGTCACTTAATAGCAAATGACTAGCCTTCAGCACTTTTCTGATTTGTAACCAATACTTAGCATAAAATCTAAGACAGAAGGTATGGGTTTAAAAACAAACAAAAACTGCTCTAAAACATGGTTCAAAGGCTTTACAAGACTTCCAATGGAGATTAAGAAACCCTGATATTTACCAATTGTAAGAACTAAGCAACTTTTAAAAGCCTATAACTGGCTTTTGATGTTATTAGGTTTTCAAAGGTTCAACTAATTTACATTAGCTTTTGCCAAGGGACAGCGTGGTACAGTGTAAGGAACACTGCCTCTGGGTTCAAATTCCACCTGTGACATAAACCTGTATGGCTTATAATCTTCCTGGGCCAGTTTCCTCATCTGTAGAATGAGAGGTTTGAAATAGATGGCCTCTCAGATACGAAATCCCCTTGGGTTTTTCAAGTCCTACATCTAACAAAAGTAGTTGGTCCCTAACCCCTTTTCTATTGCCCCCCCCACCCCCACAGTAGCCTATTACATTTTTTTTTTAATGAGACTATCATTACATAATGGATAGTGCACCAGACTTGGGAGTTAGGAAGACCTGGATTCAAATACTAACTCAGACATTTAGTAGGTGTGGGACCCTGGATAAATCACCTAACTGCTGTGCCTCAGGATGTTTTCCTATAAACAAAGGGACCAGAACTGATGGGTTGGAAGGTCCCTTCCATTTCTAAATCTATGATCCTATGAATCTATGACTAGGCAGAAAACACTAACAGTTAGAGGTTCCCTATTGTTGGTTATTTTTTATGTAAAAGATAACTTCATCTTTTATCTCCCAGTTTTCACCAAATGGACTTCATGAATATTTAACTGCCACTACTGAAATAGCACTAGCTTATTACTCTTTGAGGAACAGAGATTATAGATTAAAATGAACTGAAGTTCTTACTTAAGTCTTTACACTAATAAATATTTCAAACAATTCTTGGAAGACAGTGTAATTAATACAGCAGGAAGAAAGCTGGACATAGGAGCCAAGTAAAATGATTCTGCATATCCCACCTCTGACACATAATTCTAAGTACTAGTGGATGGGTAAGATTCTTAATTTGCTCTTCAGTTTCTTCTATAGTGATAAAAAAAAAAACCAAAAAAAAAAAAAAAACAACACCCAACTCATTGACTAGTGTAAGGACCAAGACAGAGGGAATATAGATGCAAAAGCATTCCTGGGATCTTGAAGCATTACATGGCTATCAGCTGTCATCATTTTTCTTTTTTTCAGATTTCTCTGCTTTTTATTTTCTTAAAGGGTCACATTTGCATCAAATGCTACATAACAGAGCAATCCTAGGACTGGTTAGCAATTGTCAGTCTTTTCCACTCCCCATCCTCTATAAATGCTGATTCTATGAACCCTAGTATCTGGCCTTTCTCTGACATCTTGCCCTAATTACTTCTAAATTCAATCCTCCTTGCTACATTCTTAGCACCAAATTTTTTTAATAATTTACTTCTGGTGTTCTCATCATCTTTCTGCAAATCCACATCATCCTGACGGGTCCAGATTGGATATCCATCAGACCTCTGGCCTGTCTGCAAGAAAGAACAAGTGGCCTCCAGTTCTCCACTGTTCTTCAAGAAAGCTTGTGTGACTGTTGCTAGATCCACATTAAATTCCTCCATTAAATGTCTGATGACTTTGATGGCAGCTCCCACATCAGGAGAAAGAGAAGAAGGGCTTGAACTGCTTTCCTCTGCTTCAAGCTGAGTTTCCAATACAACAGCATCTTCAATGACCTCATCATCCTTTGAAGCCTCTTTTGAATTGGAGTTATTTTTCCCAAGGCTAGTCAGCTCTCCATTCTTAATCACAATTAATTCAAGGTCAGGGTTCTGATCATGAACCTAAAAGTAATGAAATAAGAAAATTGAGGTATTCCATATTACCTAAAACTACCAAAGGAAAAAGGTAATTAGTACCTCCAAGCAGCTATTATAGGATATTATAGCTTATCAGAGATGACCTAGGACAGTCTCTGATCTTACAGATCAGAGGCCCACAAATGCAAAGTAACTCCTAGGTCATTAGTTACTAGCAGAATCAGGAAAAAAGCATATTCTCCTAATTTCATTTCAATATTCCAAATCATACTACCACTATTTGAAGTCTGTCATGACTATTATTGAGGACTTTCCATCCACTCCACATGGTGGAAAAATCAATGTAAACCACATATTTGAAGAAGTGATAAAGAGTTTCTACAGTGGGAAATAGAAAGTCAAAGGCAGATCACTGGCGCGTAAAAGGCAACTAGGTCTCATAGACTTAATTAGTTTATTCATTTATTTTTAAAACCCTTACCTTATATTGTGTATTGATTCTAAGACAGAGGAACAATAAGGGCTATGCAATGAGAGTTAAATGATTTGCCCAGAGTCACGCAGCTAGGAAATGTCTGAGGACACATTTGAACCCAGGACCTCCCATCTCTAGGCTTAGCTCTCAATCTACTGAGCTACATAGCTATTTAGTTTATTTTATAGCTATATTTTATATATATTTATAGCTAACTAGTTTATTTTTAAAATTAATTTAAAGATATACATAATATTTTTCTTGTGTCTCAAAAATAGACTAATGGGATAATTTTAATTACTAATATTCAGTGTGGTATAATAGATATACAGTAATTCTCATAGATGGTGTAACTCGTTCCCTGGTTTTCCCCATAAGAATGGGATAAACCCACCTCTGACACATGAGGATGGCTGTGTGATCTGAACACTCAAAGCAATTCTCAAAGACTAGGAATTACAGAGAATGTGATGCTCTATGCTGGTAGAGGTGCCTACACCAATGAAATCTTAGGTCTAGCCCCTATCCCTGGTCCTTACCTGCTTCACTTTCAAATCATTACATCTTTCTACATATTATTTTTCTAATTTGTCATGTCAATACATGTTTGAAATGATACTGAAAATGACAGAATATACACACAAATCTACATTTGAAAAAAAATTTTTAAGTTGCTTTTTCCCCTAATGTTTAAAGCTCAGCTCACATTCATGAGGACAATTTAAATCATTTTTCTAAAAGTATAAACCAGTCTTAATTTAAATAAATAAAAGTGAATTTGGGACCAGTGATCAAAGGAGATGTATTTTATAAATGAACATACCCATTGTATTGCTCTCCCTCCTCAAATGATATAGTTCCATTTTTGAGGCCTAATAGACCCTGTGCACAGGTCTTTCTTGGAAAGGCCTTACTTTCAATTATGCTCTGAATTCCTAATGTGTTCTGGGTCTATATCTCTAGTTTGAGTTGAGCAGTAGTTCAAAGGAGATGAGTGGGAGGTGGGAAAAAAAAAAAAACCCATTCTCTACAAACCTCATTCTCCTTAATCTCCTGGTTTTTGGAGCATAAAATGTCCTCCTCTGTGGTTTCACTGTCTTGCACTTGCTCTTCTGGACTATCTTCCTCAGGTATATCAGGGTTTTTTTTCTTTTGTGGTTCTATAAAAGACAAAATATAAAGCAAAAGAGACACCCCCCCAAATGAGCAGTTATTAGCTGTTTTTGCCCAAATACAGAATGTATTTTTCACTCCACATGCTTTGATCCAAGGGTTGGTCCCAGTAATTTCTTCCAATAGAATGCATCTTTTGATTCAACTGACACATGAGGAAATAAAGATATATAACAGCAAGAGCTTCTACTCATACTTCTAAAAAAAATAGCCTCTTTGGAATAGTACCAGTATTCCTGGATTCTGAAATACAAACCATAGTCTATTTAAGTAAAGGACTAGGAATAAGTTTCTTAATGTCAATTTTTTCAAATAAACTAATCATTTTAAAGTCAAAGTTTTTCCAAGAACAAAGTTCTCTAAAATCCTTCCTTAAACTACTGGGAAGTTTAGACATACTGGAAATCCTTTTAAAAAATGTAAAATCCATGTAGCTTTTCTTAAAAGGGCTTATAATACCACCAGCAGGCAATGAGTACCCAAATAGTCTTTATAGCAAGAGGCTAGAAACCAGATGTAATGGGGGTGTTCTTTTGCTTTGACATCCCAAAAGTCTGATAGCTTCTTTTAAGGGTTAATGATTGCCCAAGTAGCCTTTTAGGGCTTGAAGATAAAAGTTCTCCCTTAGAGGGTTCACCACTAGCTTATCTGAGGTGAAAAAGGAAAAAGTTTTATTCTGGGGAATTTAACCTTGAGACACTAGTGATTGTTACTGTTTTGGGTGATGATTTAAACATTGATAGTATAATCTTATAGTTGCATTGAATCTTAACTTACCTTTAAAAATCCTTTCCAATACACTACCTCATTTTATTCTCACAAGCCTCTGAAGTAAGCAAAAAGGCATGCTTATTATTGTATTGCTCATAAGAAAAATGAGGCTTGTAAGGACTAAGAGATTTACTCAATGACATACAACTCAAAGAACTAAGATCTTTCCATTATAAAACCAGTGCTCTTTCCACTATACCTCATGTCAAGTGGATAAACGTAGATCTATACATAGAAAGAAAATTTTAATTTTCAGCCTTTACAGTTTGACCTGCTTCTCAATATTAATTCCCCTGCAAAGTCTTCTTTCATTGCCTGCTCCCTAGAGAAATAAAGAGTAGCAAGGCTAACATTTAGAGGTTAAACTAGAAGGGCAGTTGCTCCATCATTCCACAAACTCCCCCTGGGAGTTAATAGCTTATTAATCTCTAAGACACTTGGTTCTAAAGCAGTAAACAAAACAAACAAAAGCAACTGGGTTGAGTAGTTTAAAAAAAATTGGAATTGACTCTATTCTTGCTGTCATTTTTGTGTCAGCCTTAGAGTGACAGGTTAAGCAGACTTTAATGTTTAAGAAAAATTAAGATTCCTACTAGGGCATTTACCAGCAGATCATTTCTGGGGAGGCAGAAGACTAGCTAAAACACAACTCTCAGGCAAAGCTGGTTGTTTGGCTTGCCTGAGGGTCACAATGGTAGTAAAAGTGGCACAGCCAGGATCCAAACCTCCTTCAATTTTGCCCTTTCCTCCCACTTGGAATCATATTTATTTGCGTACAAGTACGTGTCATATTCTTCTTCAACTCCTTTGTGAGCTCCTCAAAGAAGGAATTCTTTTTACCCTTACCTTCCTGCTTGGAATCAATACTGTGTATCAGTTCCAAGGCAAAAGAATGGTAAAGTCTGTTAAGTGACTCCAGAATACACAGCTTTGGAAGCATCTGAGGCCATATTTGAACCCAGGACTTCTCATCTCTAGGCCTGGTGCTCTATCCACTTAGTCACCTAGCTGCCTCTTTCTACCCTTTTTTTTGCAGCCCTATGTACTACCTGACATAAGTGTTCTGCCCACAATGCAGAGGGATATTTGTTGAGTTTGGTTTGGGGCAATGAGTACAAATGTGGGGCTTTGCTTCCACAGAATCAGAGACTACAAATTTTACCTCCCCCAAAATTAAGATTTGTTTAAAGGTACCCCCAAAATGGATCCTTGGTGGGGGTGAGAACAAAAATCAAGATCTGTTTCTTTCCAGTACTAGGAGGGCACTGTCCAGTAAAAGTGGCCATTACCCCAGTCTGCGGGTTCTGTTTCTTCTGCTTTTCTCTTGAGCTTCTGGCCCGGGCTGGCAGGCTCTTCCCCCTCCAGGTGCTTGTACTCCAGCCCCTTCAGGTGCTTGAGATAGCGGTCTTTCATGGCCTGCCAGGGATGCTGTGTGAGGGCGGCCTTTTCTAGGGCCTTCCACAGGGTAGTGCCGGTTTGCGCGCTGGGGGAGCGGGAGTTGTCCTTCACATATCGGACGATGGCCAGGTCCTCGGCCTCAGTGAAGGCGTCCCCAGGCTCTCCAGGGGCCGGCTCTGGGCTCTCGGAATCCCTACGGCCCAGGCGGTAGTCCTCCAGCTCCAGCCTCTCGTTGCGCTCCACGCAGTCGGTGATGTACTGAGTGGAAATGAAGTCCCCTGAGGCCTCAGCCTGTGGCTCCCCGGGCTGCGCCAGCAGCACTGCCTCGGGCTCCTGCACCCGGCACAGGCTGCCTCCGCCGTGCAGGATGAGTGACGACAATCGGCGCTTAGCAGGGCCCGGCCGCACGTAAAACGAGATGGAACTGCCGTCCTCCCGGACGAACAGCGACCGCGAATGGGTCGAGTCATTAGGGTCCTTGCCCATCTCTAGGCTCTCGGTCATGGCCCTGCCGGTCCACAGGGCCGGAGGCCGAGATTGTGAAACCCCGCGCTCGAGGATGCTCGTCAGCCCCTTCTGCGCATGCGACACCTCAGCACTTTAGCCCCCTCAAGAAGCCACTGCCACGCGTGCGCACTCACTCAACAACCCGAGAAAACAGGTCCGTACCAAGGCTTACCCCAACCGTGCCCACCGCTAGCCAGCGGGACAACGGCTTCAGCGCGTGCCTCGCTTCTTCAAGACCTGAAGCCAAGGGAAGGTGAGGCACCGAGTAGGATACAGATAACCTGACGCGGGGAAAGGTCCTGCGAGCCTCCAAGAAAGAGGGGAGTCCTCCGTGCGCAGCTAAGTGATGGAGCGGGGCCAGTGGGCGTGGCCTGAAAACCTCTATCCGGAAGTTGGAGGCTTGCTGGGAGTGACCCGGAAGTAGGTCCCCGACATCCTCTGTTCAGGTTGGGCTTTTGGAGTAAGATGGCTGTGGTGTAAGAAGCGGCTGTAGCTGAAGATAGCATCGGGACGGAACTGAGGACGAATTTGGGGAATAAACGCTGCCAAAGGGAACGTTAGGGCCTGTGAGGTCCGTAAGGTCTGGGACTCGGAGCCGCTTGGGTTTGGGATAGTCTCGCCCGTGCTGCTTTGAAGAAGCCGCCTTCGCCGCTGGAAACTACAAATCCCGTGATGCATCGGGCTCGGTTGTCTGGCTAGAATTCGTTCTAGGGAATTCCGCTGTCTGAGGCCGCCCCTCCTAAAACCTGGTCTCTACCTAAATTCGTTTTTAATTTGGTGGGAGGGGGGAAAAGTGAACTCTGTTCTTTCGTTATTGAACTCTGAGACTTTTAAAAGCTTAGAAGATATCCTAAGTGAGTCTTAGAGTCCACTAACTACGGGTTTGAAAAGATAGAATCATTGATCTAACGAAAATCCAGGCAGGATTTCCCCTAAAAGCAATGTTAAGATTATTCGCTTTAAAAAATAATCCCTACCTTAAGTCTTAGAATTATAACTGTGTATTGGTTCCAAGGCAGAAGAGTGGTAAGGGCTAAGTCAGTGGGGGTTAAGTGACTTGCCCAGGGTTACACAGCTAGGAAATGACTAGGAAGCTAGATTTGAACCCATAACCTCCTGGCTGCCGGCCTGACACAATTCGCAGAGCCACCCACCTAGTTGCTCCCAGAATAGGCTTTTGACAACAGGCTAAATTGCATATTTTTCAAAGCAGCCCTCGGAAAAGAACTTAAAATCTCTAGCTCTTCATAATTCATTCTACTTTGCTGCAGAGACATTTCCGAGTCACAAATGTAAAGAAAGTCACCCATCAGTAACTACTTTTAGTTTTTCCTCTTGCTTGAGTGCTAATTTGATAAAAAAGATATCAAATGGAGAGGTCTTACTCTCTAAACAAATATTCAAGCATAGTCACATCCATTGAGTTTGTGTGTAGCACATTGGCTAGCCATTCTTTACTAAATTAGAAAAATTATACGAATTGGATCCACAAACACTTTCTTCCCAAGCATTGAGAAATGTTTTTCTTATTTGTCCTATTATCTTTAATCACTAAAGTAGATACTCTAGTGTTGAGGTAGAGGCAGTAATTGCCTAATAGAAAGAAATAAAGACTTGCAAACAAAAGAGAGTTGGTTTTATCCTGTATCCAGAGGTAACAATAAATATTTCATGAGATACTTACTTGAGTAAGTATTACAGGGCTTATGATAAGCATTTGAAAATAAGCCCCTCTGATAACCTTAAAGATTAAAAGAATTTGCAGCTTGTGTATCTCCTTATATTGCTGAGGATGAGGATATAGAAAAATTCTATCAAGAATTTAAGACCCTAAAAATTAATTCATCATATATCTTAATGCTCCCTCATTTCAAAGAAAGGTAGGCCTAGAGTAAACAGACAATGCAAGTATACAGAGAACTTGATCTAGAATTTAATAGGAGGAAGGGAGTAGGCTGGATGGGAGTAGGCTGGATTACCTTTGGAGAATTCTGGAATATTTTTCATAAATTTGCTCTTTAGAAATTCATTCAAAGAAATAAACCATTTTTCATATGGAGAAAATTGAGAAAGGAAAATTTAAACTCTTCTGATAAAGCTTTACTCTTTGGGGAACTCTCCTTTGAAACTTTACAAAACCAATAGGGATATGTCTTAGAGCAGTGATGGGCAAATTACAGCCCACGGGCCAGATGCGGCCCCCTGAAATGTTCTTTCTGGCCCTGGGACATTATTTCTAATCTGACAAATACAATGAGTAGGATACAATACAATGAAAATTTGAAAGAGTTGCCTTAGAAATAGACTGATAGTTGAGCATTTCCTTTCCTTTGGCCCCCTCTTTAAAAAGTTTGCCCTTCACTGTCTTAAAGCTATATCTTAGTGGAACTGAGCTATCTCTAATGGCTTATGAATACATTTGGAGCTCCTCAGGTTGCAAGTTAAAGTTAATACTTTGGGGTTAGAAGGATTATTAGAATGAGTTGGAGATTGAGGTAGAAGTTGAACTTGGAAAAACCTAATCTGTCTCCTGAATTCATTCATGTTAGCCAGTAGTTTCTGGTGTTCATATTCATCTAGCAGCATAATTTGGAATTTAAATTTTAAATATGATCAAATACTTTAGGGAATGAGAATGCATGGAAATAGCTTGACTATAGTATGTTTCTGTTTATAAAGTAAATGAGATGAAATCTCAAAATGTCAGAATAAAACAGACCCTGGATTTGAGGTCAGAAAGCCTGGGTTTGAATCTCATTTCATCTCATCAAACTCTGTCATTTAACTAGTTATGTGACCTTAAGCAAGTTGCTTCACCTCTTGATTTCATTTTCCTTGGCTGCAAAATGAAGGATTTGAACTAGATCTAACTTTTTCTGATTTATTCTCATTAGTCTTATACATCCTCAGAGCCCCAAATATTAGTATTTGGTGGCAGTTATCTCTTACTGTTTGTTTTTCCATATAGAAACTTCCAGATAATAATATATTCTTATCCATTTCTCAAAACCTTTTCGAACTCCCTCATTATAAACATTCAGTGTGTGCCACCTGTATATCAGGCATTGTTCAACAGCACCAAAAAGATTATTGCCCATTTAGTTCACGGACAAACCCAGACCCTAATCTCTATTTCGTCTCTATGAGAGTTTCCTTTTCTGTATAAATAATATTAATCCAAATTAATCTTAATCATTTCCTGAAATTTCTTTTCCTCCTTTTTTCTGAGATAGTTGATCGTTTTTTAAGTCTTGATTTTAATCTTGGCTATGGTCCATGAGTGAAATTCATAATGACGTTTTCATTCTTCTATCTTCTCTCATTGTCTTCCTCTCTCCCAAAGATTTGATATCAGGAGAGAACTGTGACACCAGTGATACTTCATCATCCCTAGTGGGTATTTTCCCCCAGCGTATGCAGGTGGGTGGAGGCAGGGGTAATGGTTTTCAAAGACAGTTTCCCTCAGTGTGGCAGGGAAGACAGTGGAGGAAGATAGTTTCCAAAAATTTCTCATCTTTAACTTGATGTTGAACTATAACTTGATTGGATTACTTATTAGTTGGCCACAAATAGGCCTCTCTGGAAAGCGTAGGACTGAAAATTCATTTGTCAATTGGAGGGGGGCAATAAGAGTCTCCTAACATCAGAAAGAAACTTTATTTATACATTGATCAGGTGCTCCTTCTGATCTACCATGTTCATGTTTCCCTTTAGGCAATAGTAACCATTAGCCCTGGAGTGTTCTGCCATGTTGAAGCAAGCTGTAAGTAAGCTTATTCGTGGATCTCTGCACCAAGCTCGCTGGACAAAATGGTTTCAGAGGGAATTTCGGCTAGGTCAACTTATATCCGTCACCCCACTTCACAAGGACAAGATCCTTTCTGATAAAAGAAGGTTGGTGTGATTATTACCTTTTCTGTTGTCATATGAACAAAACTGAACTTCTTTTCTGATTTAGGGAAGCCTTAGGTGGTCTAGGCCCATTACAATAGAAAAAGAAGTCTTGTTATCAACACCAGAAGCTTAAGGAATTCAGATTGTTTTTTTCTCCCAAGTCCCAAATTAACTGTTTGGGAATACAGAAGGTTTTGTTTTGGGGGTGGCTCTGAGATCATTATTGCCCCTAGATGTAAGGGATAAAAAGGAGTTTTTGTTGGGTGAATATTAAAAGGTTTGGTTGCCAGGGAATTGAATAATTATCAATCCCCAATTAAAGAATAACCTCAAGTTAAAATGACTTTTATGGAAGTTTATTTACAAATAATAAGAGAAAGAGAAAATAAGAAAATGAGAGAGAGGATAGGACAGGATAAGTAATCTAACACACTAAATAATTTGCTCTGGCCCCCTTGTTCAACAGATCTAATCAGTCCTCAGTTGAAGGGGGCTCAGCCTTGAGCCCAAGGCCAGAGGGCTGGAGGTGAATGAAGCAGGAACTTCAGTCACAGAATCTCTTTTTAAAGAGCAGTTCCTTTAGAGAAGTCCAGAAAGATTTAGTCTTTACACTCACCACGTGTAATTCTAAGGAAAGATTTAAGAACAGTCTCACCAAAATCTCAGAGTCCCAGGTCCAGCACTCCTCCAGGTCTCAAGTCGCAAACAAGAAGAGCTACAAGTGTGTGACCCTGGGCAAGTCACTTGACCCCCATTGCCTACCCTTACCACTCTTCTGCCTTGGAGCCAATACACAGTATTGACTCCAAGACGGAAGGTAAGGGTTTAAAAAAAAAAAAAAAAAAAAAAGCTACAGGAAGTTGTCACTCTCTTTTAAGGGGGCTCTTTTGATTCACTTCCTGTGCCTTCCTCTTAGTTTACATGTCCAATCACAACAGACGCTTTTCTTAGGACTGCCTACAAGAGAGTCAATAAATTCTGATTCATTTCTCACTCTAGCACATGTGGGTCACAGACCTCCCAACTTGTGAATTAAGTAGAGTTGTTTACACTTTTGGGGATTAGATTTGAGAATGGGCAAATTAGATTTAATCTCATTATCACATAGAAGAAGAAGTAAGTGTTTGTCAAGGTAATAGTTGTGGCTTTTTTTTTTTCTAAGCTGCTACTGAGGGCCTTTTCTCTGCTTAGACATTTTGTTTTAATCTTAGACATTTTGTTTTAGCCAAACCATTAGGGAAGTCTTTAGGAATATCTTGATGTGGTTTCTTTTTCTTTTTTTTTTTAAACCCTTATCTTCTAGCTTAAAATACCAAGACAGAACAGTGGTAAGGGACTAGGCAACTGGGTTAAATTACTTACCCAGGGTCACACACCTAGGAAGTGTTGGAAGCCAGATTTGGACCCAGGAATTCATGTTTCCAGGCCTGACTCTCTATTCACTGAGCCACCTAGCTGCTTTCTTTGCTGTGATTTTATTTTATTTTTTTTTAAACTTTTCATTTTTTTAAACCCTTACCTTTGTAAAGGGAGAAAAAGGGTTTTTGGTTGAATATACTAAATTTTGGTCACCAGGGTAAATTTCTCCAATTAAGGAATAACCTCAGGTCAAAATTGACTTTTATAGGAATTTACAATTGAGAAGAGGTAGAAGAAATAAGGAAATAAGACTCTAACACAGTAGTTAAATTACTACGATCCCCTAATTAATCCAGTTAGATCTAATTAACCCAAGTCAAGAGTCAGAGGGCCCAGAGGCAAATGAAGCAAAAGCTTCAGTCACAGAGTCTCTATTAAAGGGAATTTTTTTAAGAGAAGTTCAGAAAGATTCAGTCTTTAAACTCACCACATGAAATTCCAAAGGAGGATACTAAGAGCAGTCTCACCAAGGTCTCAGTGTCCCAGCCAGCACTCCTCCACAGACTAGAAAAGCTAGAAGACTCAGCCCAGCTAACTGAGGTCTCTTTTTAAAGGAGTCACTTATGGGTCACTTCCTGTGCCTCCCTCCTAGTTTTGCATGTCCAATCACAACAGACGCTTCTCTTAGGACTTCCTAGAGGGCAGTCAGTTGATTCTGATTCATCATCCACTCTAGCACACATGGGTTACAGACCTCCCAAAATTGGAGGTGCTCTCACCTTTGGTGATTAAATCTAAAGATGGGCAGTGTAGATTTAGTCTAATTATCACACCTTCCATCTTAGAATCAGTATTGTTTATTGGTTTTAGCTAAGTACTGAGAACTAAATAGCTTCTTATCTTTTTCAAATCTTTTTTTTTTTAATCACTGCTTGTTTGGTCTAGACTTTCTGTGGTTAAACAACTGGATTTTTAAGTGATAGTGTTTCTAATGGAAGACTACTGGAACGAAAGTGTCTTGGAAGTAGATGTATAGCAGAGTATAATACAGGGTAATATACAGTGCTTTCTTCTCTTAGGCAACTGCCATATTGAATTTTATCTCTTTTACACAGTGAGCTGAAGAGACATTTGAAGGATGAGAAGCAGCTGAATCAACCACCTGTCTCCAGTCACTCTGTTGACAATGGGCTGCCCACTGATGAGGAGAGCCTGGATCCACATGTGAGTTTCCTAAACTCTAGCTCAGTAGTGTTAGAACTGGCCACCTCTCTGATTCCATTCTGCCAGATAATTATTTCTTCTTTTTATCTGTTCTTGGAAATCCTAAGAAAGATTGGCTCAGAGAAATAAACAAAACAAAATCTTTTTAACTTGTCATTGGTCCCTTGAGATATTTTTAAGCCCATTTATTGGATGAATGATGGACATTTATTAAACATTTACTTGGAGGGGAGGGAGTGTCCTGTAGAAATTAACTGACAGAAATGATGTCCCAGAATATTTTTATTAATTTACCCAAACTGAACTTCATGCGAATAAGCTTAATTCTGTTCTCTAAAATTATAGGCTTTCTTCAGGACAGGCAGTTTTTCTCTAGTGGTCTGTAAATAAACCAAGACACATGAACTACTCAAAATGGGGACCAGTGATTTTTTTTTTCCCATGATTGGTGGTAGATTTTATAGCCAAAAAGTGAAGGAACCGATGGTGCGCATAGAGGATAGAGTAGAAGGTTAAGAAGAGAAGCACAAACTAAAGAACAGGCTAAAGCTATATGAGTTATAGAATTGAAGTAGTGACTCTGCAATATGAAAGGATGCCCGTAGCAATCCATAGAAGAAAAGAGTTGAGAGTTACTTTTTTTTTTAACACTTACCTTCTGTCTTAAAATCAATACTAAGTGTTGGTTCCCAAGCAGAAAAAAAAAAGTCACATTGATTTGAAAGTATGCCCAAGTACATGAGATACCCCAGTTTCCTCTATATCTTTTCACAAGAAAAGACAAGAAGTATTTATTGTGTGTAAATAGAATTAGCTCAAGCCCATTCATAGTTAAAACTCTAGCCACCAGAGATAATGTCATCCCCACCTCCCTTAGTGGGGAGGGGAGATGAGTTACCCACACGTGACAATAAGTAACAAATCAAGAACAAGGGACGGCCCTTTGGGCAGTCCAAATCAGTTAGAGGCTGCCATTTGTCCACTTAAATTAGAGGTGGACCCACAGGGAGTGACGAGAGACACTATCTCTTCAAGTATGTTGGTTACTTCCTGTGGAGGAGTTCCCGCTTTGAACTTGGTGCTGAAGGTTCTTGGCTGAGACCTCAGAGGGCTTCTCTCTGAATGGTCACATGGGTAAGTTAGGCTGACTTCCTTGGCCTACCTTGGCGTTTCCAAACTCTGCCTTAAGTAGGCTATTTACCTCTCTGATTGCTATGGTCTTGTGGCTTGTAGCCTAGTTTAATTAGCCTTTTAACCCTCTCTCTCCGTCCAGGCCTCTGCAGGCCTGGACTAGCCTCTCCCTCTCTCTATTTCCCTACCTTTTACCTTTGTAATTGTAAATAAACTACCTTAAATCCAATCCTGACTTGGGTCTATTTAATTATGGAATCAATCTGAATTATTGATTCCTGGTGGCCACACTTTAAATATATATCTATAAAATACCTAAAATCAACCTCTTGCAGGGTGAGGGGGAGGTGGAAGGAGTCTGACCAAAGGACTTCTAGTGCCAAACAGAGCAGTTTATGCTGTCTCTGAAAGACAAGGCCAGGTCACACTCTTTATTCAGTAATCTTTCGGTGATGTCTTAACCTCTAGGATAAAGTACAAAATCCTTAGTTTGGCATTTAAAGTCCTTTGAAACCTGGCTCATACTGACCTTTCCAGACTTATACCATGTCATACTCCTTTGTATTCTGTTACCAGTAAATAATTCCTACCTCTCAGCCTCAAAGGAAGCTCTTCCTCATGCCTGGAATCCACTCTATAAGGATTAAAATTGGGGTTTTTGTCTCAATAAAAGAGTTATAAAATAATATTGTGGTTGCTGTTTTTTTTAAATATTATAGTTTAAGTCAAAATAACTTTAGCAGCTATTATTTACAAAGAGGTGGGAAGAGAGGAAGAGGGAAATGTAGATAAAGAAACAGATTCTTAACAAGCCTACCAGCCCTAAGAGCTTCTCCAGTGAAGTGAAGTCTGATTCAGCACTCTGGCAGGAGGCTTCCTCAGGTCTCAATATCTGCATGGAGTCTTCAGTCAGAAGTCCACCAGCACAGCCTCCTCTATAGCCCAAACCACTCACCCAGCAAGCCAATACAGGACCCAAGGAAAGAGTCTCCTCCAAGGCCACGGCAGGAATCTCCAGAACCAACCTCTCTCAACGCCAGGAAAGGAATGGTAGAAGGCCATCCTGGTCTCTTCCTTTTTGCTCCTTTTTTTTCTACATCATTTCCTGTCTCTCCCCCTTTTTCACAGAAACCAATTGCAGTCTTTCAATTTGCTTAGTCCTACCCAGAGCTGGGTAGTCCCCTTTGGAGGTCAGAGTTTTTGACTTGTGAACTCTTACTTAAGTGTTGAGGAGGGGTGCTTTGAGTTCTTGATTGATTGAGTTAAAAGTTGCTGACTGATTTCATTAAAATAGTCAAAGAGATAATTCTATCTTCCCAGCTCTCTCCTCCTACCTCACAGAATCCTATGCACAATTGGAACCACCTCCTACCAGTAGTCTTTTCCAGACCTCCCTAGTTAGAAGCCCTTTGGCCTGCCTAAAAATACTTTCTAATGATTCATTTTGCAGCTGTACCTACCCCCTATCCCCAGTATAATATTTATTGCTTCAGCATATGCTCAATGGCTTGCATATTGGCATTAATATTTAGTGAATTTTGGATTGAGTAGTTCAGTGTCTTGAGAAATAGGGTCTGTAAGTGACCCAAGACATATTAGTTATGTTGGGTTCTGGATTTTTTTTTTGCTTTAATTTATATAGAAACTCACAGAACTAGAAAATAGGAGGGACTGGTACCTCATAAGAAAGTTAGAAAAGCTAATTACATATCATGTATACTTAGAATAATTTAAAGGGAGAAAATAGTTGTTGGAACAAGAAGAAAGTATATAGGCAGTACATATCTAAGAACCAAAAGAGTGAGTAGGGAATTTAAGGAGATGCCCAAAGCTGCCCACAGCAGAAAAAGATCAGGAGTTCCTGATCTTGTGCTGAATTGTCACACTGAAGAATGGTGGCTTCTGACTCTCAAGGGAATGGCTGGAAAAGATAAAGCCTGTCTATAAGGAGTAATGGCACCTGACTAAAACATTCCAGTTCAGCCCACCCAAAGGACATCAGAGAAAATGTCAGCCATTTCTTTGGACAAGTTGGGACCATTTGCTCTTCATCTCAGCTACAGCTCTGGATTTGTCCACCTTATAGATGTCCTTTGTTAGTGATGTCTTCCTCCCTTTCCAACCTTTTCTTCTATTATACCATGCCACACGTTTGATTCTTTCACCAAACCAATCAATTCTCTTTCCCTGCTCTCATATGTGTGCTCTTATATCTATATCTCTGCTCTTCCTCTACCTAAAATGCCTTCTTCACTCTCTTGGCCTATTGTCAATTCATCTTTTACAGTCTAGTTCTAATGCCCTTCCTCCTCGGTAGCCCTCTTCCTAATCTCTTCTACTATTAATGATTTCCCCCCTCAAATTGCAAATTGCAAAGTGCTATTATCATTGATGTTCTTGTCTCCTGTTAGCTCTTTGGGTACAGCAGCTGGGGCTTATCTAAACTTTTTATTTCTCCCTCTACCCCCAAATTTAACACAGGATTCCTGTACATATGTAGTAAATGTTGGTTCTATTTGCATTTTGGATTTGGAGGGCATTAAACGCCCTCCATTTTCAACATTGGGTTGAATTCATTCAATAAAATTGTGAAGAGTACAACTTGAACACAGACTTTTCAAACAAGTGCTAGAGTTTATGGGTAGCCTTTATGCTTTGAAAGGAAGTAATGCTTGATAGAGCAGAAACTTAAGGAGCTCATTACTTTAAGAAAGTGTAGAATCTGAAAAAAAGTTCAAGAATAGCTGATGGATTTTCACACGAAAATAGAATGCTTAGAATGAATCCCCAACTTTTTGAGGTTAATATTATGGAGAGCAGCTATGCTCAACCATAAGCTCTTCCTTGATGCTCTTAAGGAAGAGAAAACACTGGGCTAGGTAAGCCTTTTGTGTCACTGAATAGAATTCATCTTGGGCTCTTATGTCTTATCATAGCAATATTACAAGATCCGCAGTCAGGCGATCCAACAGCTGAAGATCAGTGGAGACAACCCCTACCCACACAAGTTCCATGTGGACGCTTCACTCAGCCACTTTATCAAGCAGTACAGTCACTTGCAACCAGGGGACCATCTGACTGATGTCACCTTGAGAGTTGCAGGTAGGTATTTCTCTCCTGTCAGGTAATTATATATTCTGAACTCTAACAGCTGGGCAGTTGGTTGCACAGTGTGCAAAATGCTAGGCCTAATCAGGAAGACCTGGGTTCTAATCTAGCCTCAGGTACTTAGAAGCAATGTTATCTTGGACAAGTACTCTACTAGCCTCTATTTTTTTCAATTATGAAATGAGGAAAAGAGTAATAACTACCTACCTCATGATCCAGTGAGATATTTTTTAAAGTACCCGGCACTTAAAAGGGGCTATATAAAGGTTTATTCCCTCCCTTCCATTATAAAGTCTGCTGTGACCCTATATTGTAGACACAGTAGCGAATATCCCTCCCTTGGAGTTTCCCTTGTAGTCTAAAGGCTAATTTGGAGAAAGGGAAAGATCTGTGTGTTGGGATTATCTGTTTCCTTACTCTTCATAGATGAAGGTAAGGTAGTCCTAAGGGATCAAATTATGTTGAGAGGAAGTGGAAAAAAGGTCCACGAATGAGAGACCCAGATCCATGGATGGGGCATTGTCTGTAGCAAGCTCATTGCCTAGCACATGCTGGTAGTACTTATCCTTTTATGAGGAACTGTGTTCATTAGTGAGACAGGGGGCATTTATACCCTTTAGACCCAGACATATCCTTAACAGATGTAATTTGAGAAGCAAGACAGATTGACTGGTACAGCCTAGTTGTATCACTGAGGCTGGTATCACTGGTTGCGTTGCTTCTAGGTAAGAGCAGTTGATACTTTCCTTAGCATGAGTGAGAATGCTCCTCTAGGACCTCAGAAGAGGAAAATGTTCCCCTCCGTGTCATGCTCTACAGGGAGAGAGAACTCTTTGAGTTTGAATATAACATATTAAGGTCACAGGATGGACTTGTCCTTTGTCAGTGATGGCAGTAATGAGACAGCAGGGATTTTGCTTCTTACAGGTCGTGTCCATGCAAAGCGGTCTGCAGGGAAAAAGCTTGTTTTTTATGATATTCGAGGAGAGGGCAGCAAGCTGCAGGTCAAGGCCACATCCAAGTATGTAGAACTGTCAGCCCAACACATGTGGGGTTTAGAGGTACTCTTGGTCTTATTTCCCCATCCTTATTCTTTAAAACTATGGTAAGGTAGTGTTGGGTAGTCAGAATTCAGGTCATTCAGTTAACTAGAATTTATTGGATACCCAGATGGAGAGATCAGTAAACAGTAGAGGGGAAAGTCCTAGCCTCACTTGACTTTAACAACAACAACAATGACTGGTGTTTATATAGCACTTTAAGTTTTATAAAGCACTTTGAAGAAGATGCTACAAGGGGCAGCCTTACATGTTTGTTTAGAATTTTAGTGAGGGATTTAGGGTGAGAACATTGGTCATTATTATGTGCTGAATTTAATAATTCTCTTCCACTCAGGAATTATAAATCAGAAGAAGAATTTTTTCACATAAATAACAAACTTCGACGGGGAGACATTATTGGAGTTCAGGGGACTCCAGGGAGGACCAAGAGGGGAGAGCTAAGCATCATTCCCTATGAGATTACACTCCTGTCACCATGTCTTCATATGTTGCCTCACCTCCATTTTGGCCTCAAAGACAAGGTGAGCTCTTGGTGCCTCCTTCCTCTGGATGCAGCCCTTCTTGATACCTATTTTTTTTTTTTTAATCCCCTCTACGTGTTCATGTTCTATAGGCCTTTGGTCTCATGTCTGCATTTTATGGATCAGGATATGACTTGCTAATTGCTGTGTTTATTTCTTAAAAGGAAACACGGTATCGGCAGAGGTACTTAGACTTGATCCTGAATGACTTTGTGAGGCAGAAGTTTATCACCCGCTCCAAGATAATTACCTTTATAAGGAGTTTCCTAGATGAATTGGGCTTCCTGGAGGTGAGGATGGATCCTTTGTAACATCTATTCAGGCACCCTAAAATGTGCACATTCCCTGCCATTCCTGCTCTTTCCTGAGGGTTGTTCTAGGTCGGTATCCTCCATTCCTGCTGAAGATCATCCTTTCTCTACCACTGTCCTTGTTGCCTCATGTTTCCATAATTTCCCAAGTACTAGGACAGGACCTGACTGTCAGAGTGGCCTTCACACAGGGAACAGGGATACTGGCTTGAGCAGGTGCCTGGTGGGCGTGCTAAAAAGGCCTAGCTTGATTTTCTCATGTATTGGGGATTCCCATGCTATAAGATTAATGGCGTTTTGAATTCTTTAGTAGGAAGTAGAAAAACATGTATACAGGGTCCATGAAGTTTCTTTCCTAACTCAGGAAATGATAAGTTTAGAATTAATAATAAATGTCAAATGCCTAAGATCTCCTCTAGCATGGTGGTCCAAGTTTCTCTTTCTCTTTCTAGATTGAAACTCCTATGATGAACTTCATCCCAGGAGGAGCTGTTGCCAAACCCTTCATCACCTACCACAATGATCTGGACATGAACTTGTATATGAGAATTGCTCCAGAGCTCTACCACAAGGTCAGAAGAAAATAGCCCCTCTTCTTTAATGAAAGGGCTAGCAAATCCTGGACAGGTAGTTAGACAGTTGGTTAAGAAGGCAGCTTGACCAGAGGGATATCTAGTTTTGCTAATACCTCTCAGACCTCAGATGCCATCACTGTCTCTCCAGAACTTAGTCTTGAGTCACTGGCAACCTAAGGGACATTTCAAAGTGGATCTCTCTTATGCTTCTCTGCATGTCCAAAGTAGAACTCATTCTCTTCCATCTGTCCTTCTTCCCAACCTCTGTTTCTGAGGAGGACCTCGCCATCCTTCTAGGCATAGCAGATTATTTTCTTAAAGTCATCCTTAACTTTTCATTCTCCCTCAGCCTCATGTCCAATCATTGTCAAGCCTTGTCAGTTCTTCCTCCAGATCTCTCTTATATCTGTGCCCTTCTCCTTACGTAGCCTCTGTCCTGGTTCAGCCTCTGCATCAAGCCTCTTTTTTCTAATCCATCTTCCCATGGCTACCAAAGTGATAGTTCTCAAACACATCTGACTGTGCAGCTCCCACATTCAGAAAACTCCAGTGATTCCTTATTACTCCTAGAATAAAAGAGAAACTCCTCCTTGGGGCACTTAGAATCCTGCCTCTTTCTAGGCTTATTACACATGATTTCCCTTATCCTTTTCTACAGTTCTGGATCACTTGGCTGATTTTGGGTTTGTTCTCCAGTATATTCCATCTCCTATGTGGGTATAGGCCCAGAATCTCCTTTCTCACGTGCTCCTGGACTCTGTGACTTCTTTCAGATCTTAGCTACCTTCCCCTCCCAGGAGGCTTTTCCTGAACCCTTCAGCTCCTATCATCTTCTTAATCTACTCTAATGACTTTATATATACAGTTATCCTTTCTGCTTCTGAGGGTTTAGGGATGCGGCATCCCCCACAATCTGGAAAATCTGTATAAAATGTTTCAGCCCTCACTCTGTACTAGAGAAGAATTCTAATTTTTTTTCTAATAGTACCTTATTGTAAATTTGGGTTTAGTATGCATTTATTTGTCTGAGTTTCTAAACTTTTTTTGTCATCTGCTGGCCTTCGCTTGTCATCTGCAACTTCTGCATAACTCCCCTCAAATTCCCATTTAACTTCTTATGCTGATATATTGAAACCACAAAGCAGAAAGTCACAATGGAGAAGGGTTACATATATTTTGTTATTTAAATGCATTCGTGATTTTTCCTGACAAAATGTAGGTTCCTTGGGGGCAAGGCCTGCGAAGATTTTGTCTTCATATCTTTAACACTTAGTACCATGCCTGCCACATTGGAGGCAATTGGTCAATCCTTCTTGATTGTTTTATCGATTGAATAGAAAATGAGAGTGAAGATAAGAATGGCATCTAGGGGAAGGAAAAAGAGATCTATGTCCTTTTTTCCTTAGGATCTGGTTGTTTCTCCTCTTTCTTTTTTTTTTTTTTTTAAACCCTTGTACTTTGGTGTATTGTCTCATAGGTGGAAGATTGGTAAGGGTGGGCAATGGGGGTCAAGTGACTTGCCCAGGGTCACACAGCTGGGAAGTGGCTGAGGCCGGGTTTGAACCTAGGACCTCCTGTCTCTAGGCCTGACTCTCACTCCACTGAGCTACCCAGCTGCCCTGTTTCTCCTCTTTCTTGACAGCTTAGTTCCTTTTCTTGTCTGGCCTACCTGAGACACCAAGTGAGCTAATAAACATGTTTACTGCTATGTCTTTTCCTTTGGAGCTCATTTTAGTTTTTTTGTGGAAAGGACTTGTGTATACCTGTGTATCTCATCAGCTTAGATAATATCTTTAAATCACCATGCATTTTTAGGGGAAAAGATAGTACAGATCAATGAGTAAATATTGATTCAATGCCCATGGTGTGTGTACCATAGTCATTAAATATTCAAAGTACAGAGACTTCTCTCTATAAACTATATTCCTGGACTATAAAAAACATATTTGTTCTGAGCTTTGTAAGCAAGTAAAGGAAGATTTTAAAATAATTATTGAAAATACACTTTATTTTAACTTCTATTGACAACAAGGTTTCACATATTAAAAAAATACAAAAAAACTCTGAAAACAAAAAAGTATTATAAATAGCTATCAACTTCTATGAATTATCAATCATTTTTAAAAGATGTCTGTTGACTTTTACAGAATAATAATAAAACTGTGTTATTTTTATTCCTCTTATGAATTTGTCTTATGTAATGTATTTTTTGCTGTTTTTATCTTTATGTAATTTGTTTTTATATTTTGGAGAGTTCTCTTTTTTCTACTTTGTATCTTTTCATATAAATCTTGCCATTTAAAAATAAAATTCTTTATCATCACCATTTCTTAATGATGTAGCAATATAGCAACATTTCATTGCATTCATACTCCCAAGAGGTGATGAGAGCCCAAACTAGAGTAATTGTTATACAAGAAGATGGATATACGTTAGGAGGAATATACTGGAGGGTAAAACGGACAAGACTTGTCAACTGATGAGGTATGAGCATTGAGGAAGAGGAAAGAATCCACTTTTTCACAAACAGTAGGGCACATTATTTTTCCCCCAGTTTTCTTGCTGTTATAAATAGCAATCACTGAACTTCATTTGCCTAGCCCAGTGGTTCCCAAACTTTTTTGGCCTATCGCCCCCCTTTCCAGAAAAAATATTACTTAGCCCCCTGGAAATTATTTTTTTTATTTTAATAGCAATTAATAGGAAACATAAATGCACCTGTGGCCATCATCGCCCTCCTGGATCACTGCAGCACCCACCAGGGGGCAGTAGCACCCACTTTGGGAATCACTGGCCTAGCCCTTGCCCTTCTGTTTTAGGGATGTTACTAGGTTGGAAAGTAAGGGTTAAAAAAAAAAAATAGAAAAATCTTTTTGTACACATATATCCTATTGTAAGAGTGGTTCCAAAGTGCTTGCCATTAATGTAAGAAATAATATTAGTATAGAATGATAAATTTAAAAATATTAGGGTTTTAAAGGGTTTATTGATATCCACTTAGAAAAATGAAGCCACGTGCCTGTTTAAAAGGACTCGCCATTACCTGCTCCTCCTATCCTCACGCCTACTCCACAATCACAAAAGAGGAAGTACCAATCCCGTCCTCAGTCTTTATACTTTTCTCTACTTATTACTCTTCCTGCCGACATGATTACAAGCAAGGAATCATGGGAAATGTAGTTTGAAGTCTGGAAGTTTATATCAGGGACCTCAAAATTAGTTCAAGGACCCCCAATTTTCCAATATCACACTATTGCTAATTATATTATGTTTTGAGCTATAATTCCAATAGTGGGATCACTGAATGAATAGACATAAACATTGTTTGTAACTTAATTTTATAATTCCATATCTTTCCCAAAATATTGATTAGTTCATAGCTCCACTAAAATTGCACAAGCATACATGGTTTTGATTTTGGTTTTCACCAACACAAGCATTGAGTTTTAACCTTTTTTTATTATCTTTCCCAGCTTGAAGGATATAAAGTGGTAGCTCAGAGTTGTTTTAATTTGCAATTTTTATAAGTTATATATTATGAATACTGTTTCATATGGTCATTGATATGTTTCTTCTATTGAAAATTCTCAGGCAGGATTTTTATAGGGCCACTTAACCAACCCTTGCTATGACTTTTCTTCATATTTAGATGCTGGTGGTGGGTGGCATTGACCGAGTTTATGAAATTGGACGTCAGTTCAGGAATGAAGGAATTGATTTGACTCACAATCCTGAATTCACAACCTGTGAGTTCTACATGGCATATGCAGACTACCATGATCTCATGGAGATCACTGAAAAGATGATATCAGGTAAGCTATCCACCCTACCTTTGGTGTTGGCTCTCAAGGACTTATGCCCCTTATTAGTGGGAAGGGGCATGTGGGATTTGGGTAGATCCTCTTTAAGAAGCAGGTTTCTCTCTCAGGAATGGTGAAGAGCATTACAGGAAGTTACAAGGTCGTCTATCATCCAGATGGCCCAGAGGGCCAGGCCTACGATATTGACTTCACGCCACCCTTCCGCAGAATCAGCATGGTGGAAGAGCTTGAGAAAGCTCTTGGAATGAAGCTTCCTGAAACCAGTCTTTTTGAAACAGAAGGTAAAGACATTATTCCAGTTTGTTTCTTCTTGACCATAGCCATCGAATCAGAAACTATGTTGATATCATTATGAATAACTCAGTTTTATTTACATAATGCTTTAAAGTTTACAAAGCCCTGTAGTCCTGCCCCAGTCACAAAATTCCTTCCCCAGGGGTTTGGGAGCTCTCCCCTCATTTTGTTTATGTGGATAACAGAAACTCGTAAGATTCTCGATGATATCTGTGTGGCGAGAGATGTGGAGTGTCCCCCTCCCCGGACCACAGCCAGGCTTCTTGACAAGGTAAGTGATTGTGACTTTGGGTTTTGGTCCCTCTCAACCAAGGATGGGTGGCTCCTTCTGTTCCTTGAGAGGAGAGTCTAGGTTAGACATCTTCAGAGGATTAGATAGAGAGGAAAACCTTGAGCCAGATATTCAGAAGCAATATTGTATTGTAGCCTTCCTTTGGCTGGCAACTTCGTACTCTTTCAAGGATTGGGACTAGGAGAGCATTATCCGAATTTGTTCTCTAGCCACATGTTCTTTACTGTTCAGCTTGTAGGTGAGTTCCTGGAAGTGACCTGCATCAACCCCACCTTCATCTATGACCACCCACAAATAATGAGCCCACTGGCCAAGTGGTAAGATATAGCATCTCTGTCTTGGAGAGGATTAGTTCTTCACCCAGTTCAGGTCAACAAAATTTATTATGAGTGCTTATGATGTACCAGACCCTACGCTAGGAGTTGGGGATGCTAAGACAAAAACAAATAGCCTCAGCCTTTTAGGACCTTCTGTTATACCAGGAGGATATGGGGGTGGGGGAAGGCTAGGGAAATGATCAGGCACTCATTAAACTCTTATACACTCCAGGGGCTGTGCTAGATTCTTCACAAATGTCATATCATTTTATTCTCACCACAACCCTGTTTGATTCTATATGTATACAGACATGTAAATATAATTTCATGAAGATTTGTGATAACTGGGGGATCTACAGAAGCTGCATACTAGAAGGAGCAGCTTATAAGCTGGGCTTAGGAGGAAGTGAGGGACATTCCTGGTGGAGCTAAAAGAGAGGCATATTTTAGATTGGGGCCACAGAGTAGCTGTGGAGAGAGAGGGCATTGTGAGCATCAGAACAATTACTAGGCCAGTTTGAACTAGAGATATGTGATGGGGAATCACAAGAAGTGACTAGAAAGGCATATAGGAGCAGATTTGGAACACTTTAAATGCCAAGATGAGGATATATTGTCTTTCACTCTGGAGGCAATAGAAAACTCTTTAAAATGTTTAGTGGGGGGGCATGTGACATGGCCAGATCTGTGTCAAAGGACCATGAGTTGGACAGTTGGACGACAGACAGTTTGGAAAGAACAAGACTTGAGATAGAAAAACCAGTTAGAAGGCTGTTGCAGGCTGTTCCAAAATGGTGGCAGCCATGCTGGGCTGAAAGTTCTGGGAAATAGGCAGCATCTTCTCCACGCTCTGTACTCAGTCCGCCCCAAATAAGGCAGCCCCCTTGGCCCATACCTGTTCCCCCCACTTCACCAGAGCTGCCAATGGCTCCTAGAATGGAAGGGCTCACAAACTTCCCTGTCTTCTTAGCCAAGCCCATAGACCTCAGTGGGTGATTCAGCCCAAGTAGAAACATGTTTTCTACTGGAGCCCAAGTAGAAACATTAAAGGGAAGGCAACTGGAAAAAGGGCCAACCATCGCTATCAACTGGCAAACAGCTGCTAAACACCAGCAGGCAAGCCAGCCTAGTGGAAATAGTGAGACCTCCAAGGGAAAGACAAGAAGCAGAATGGGCCACACAAGTCAAGCCACCACCTTGACCACTCACTGCCCTCAGACTATCTGAAGGAGACAGCTCAGGACCCTGAGAGCTTTGGGTATAGCAGTGCTTCCTACTCAGAGTCCTCAAGCCTTCATCCTGGGAGGGGCTGTATATAGCCAGAGCCACTGAAGTCTTAGAATCAAGGTTCTTGCCACCAGAGCCCTTGTCCCTGTGGGTGAGAGCAGAGCTGCTGCACATAAGGACGTGGGGCTCTTCATGTGGCATTTGAGTGTGAAAAGAAAAAAGAGGTATTGGCGATTAGTGGAATGATGTAGACACCCTGAGGATGAAGGTGGAGGAGGAAAAGAGCCAAAGGACAAAAAGAAATAGAAGATGGAATGGTTGAAGGAGTGAGCTCCTGGGGAATTGGGAAGGGCTAGAGGATCAGAAGGACAGGAAGAGGGGGTTCCTAGGCAAGGAGAACACCTCTTCATTAGAAACTGAAGCAAAAGGGTAGGGACTGAAGAGGAAGAGGGAGACAAGGCCTTCTGCTGAGAGGGGTGAGCAGGGGTCATCCAGGCAGCCTCAGCAGAGTACAGGTTTGGAATGGCCAGCTGGGTAGAGTCAGTTAAGAGTAAAAAGATAGTTATACCGCAGTGAGGCTCCCGGTGGGGTCAGATAATCTAAGTTTGTAATGAACCCATGGGTTCCAGGGTTGTGTAGCTTTCCAGGAATCAGCAGCACATGAGTAAGAGAGAGTGAATGGTGCCAGTAAACCATACCTGACCTTAGAGCACACTTGATAACAGGATAGAGTGCAAGATGGGATTCAAGGGTAGTTGATAGATAGTAATGGGTTGGTTAGCTGATAAGGAGAAGGTTAGGCTGATAAGAGAGGGAGAAAGGTGATGACTTGGGAGAACAGAAAGTGCCAGGTGTCACAGTGCGGATGAATGTAACAAGTCAAGAAACATGTAGTAAGTGGCTGCTGTATACTAGGGATTGTGCTTGGAAAAAGATGCTCCCTGCCCTCACAGGCTAATAGAGACAACATGCAAACAGCTCTCCACAAACAAGCTGTGTTCTGGGTAAATGGAAGATAATCTCAGAGGGAAGGCACTAAAATCAAAAGGGATTGGGAAAGGGGCAGCTGGGTAGCTCAGTGGATTGAGAGCCAGGCCTAGAGACAGGAGGTCCTGGGTTCAAATCCGGCCTCAGCCACTTCCCAGCTATGTGACCCTGGGCAAGTCACTTGACCCCCATTGCCCACCCTTACCAATCTTCCACCTGGGAGCCAATACACAGAAGTTAAGGGTTTAAAAAAAAGGGTGGGGGGGTTGGGAATGTAGTTGCAAAACATAGGACTTCTGCTGGGAAAGCAAGGTGAAGGAGAGCGTTCCATGCATGGAGCATGGCCTATAAAAATGGCTAGACTTAGCGAATGGAATATCTTGTGGGAGGAACAGCAAGGAGGCAGAGTCACTGGATCCAAGAGCATGTGGAAGGGGAGTAAGGTGTGAGAAGCCTAGAAAGGTAAAAGAGGAACAGTTTATGAAGGGCTTTAAATGAAGATTAAATATATTCCCTATCACCTCCATATATTATCACATCCCCCTAAACACAGTTAAAGTCTTTTTTTTTTTTTTAAACCCTTGTACTTTCGGTGTATTGTCTCATAGGAAGAGTGGTAAGGGTGGGCAATGGGGGTCAAGTGACTTGCCCAGGGTCACACAGCTGGGAAGTGGCTGAGGCCGGATTTGAACCTAGGACCTCCCGTCTCTAGGCCTGACTCTCACTCCACTGAGCCACCCAGCTGCCCCCCAGTTAAAGTCTTTTTAAAGAAAACAGGATAAGATACAACAATTAAGACTAATTTGCCAGACACACATTCATGGCTCTTTTATTTTTAATAACCCTTACCTTCTGTCTTAAAATCGATAGAAAGCATTGGTTCCAAGACAGAAGAACAGTAAGGGCTAGGCATTGGGATTAAGTGACTTGCCTAGGGTCACGTGGCTAGGAAGTGACTGACACCATATTTGAGCCCAGGACCTCCCATGTTTAGGCCTGGCTCTATATCCGCGGAGCCACCTAGCTGCCTCTTATAGTTATTTTATGAAAAGATGATGCAAAGACCTATTGATTCTAAGTAACAAATTAATTTTCTAATTGTCTCTTTCTCATTTAATGTCTCCTCAGATCATAGCTTGCTACTTGCAGCATTCTTTCCCTTACCTTAGCAGTACTTTGGGTTAGAGCCTCTTCAGTCCTTATAGGAAAGAATAAAAAGAAAGAGAAAGGAACATAAATGAAGCTCCTGCCCAATATAAGAGCAGGTGGCATTCCAAATGGTTTGTTGACAAATCGACTTCAGAAGGGTAAGATGCAAATAGAGTTGAAATGAGGTTATGGTCAGAGAAATTTCAGAATTCTGGATAATGGAGGTATAAAAATTCTAGGTAAAGGTCAGATCAAGGGCATCTCAATTGTCACTGAAATGAGAAAACCCAGAGCTGAAAGGTTAGCCTGGTAGAAGTTAGAAACAAGTATTTCCAGTGTTCTTGATCCACTGCTTTGGGGTGGGATGGTAGGCATGAGAGCACCAACACTAATAATATAAGGGTATTCAGAGATATGATGGGGCGATACTAGGAAGAACTAGGTTTCTAATCGCCCAAAAGATGGAAAGAATATGAAGTAAAGAGATCTCTGTGGCAGAAGAATTTTGTTAGGATGGAGAATAACCAGTTCATAGGTGGCTTCCATCCCCAGGTTCTTTTATGATTAACCATAGGATCAATGCAGGCCCTCATCACCTCTGGCTCCCAAAGGACCAGACTCTGTTTTACTTATGGTAGCCTGGTGGCTATGAAAGAATAAGATGGTGGACTTAAACTGAACTCATATTTCCACAGCGTCATCTCAAGAGAGCAGAGATATGATACACTCAAGAAGCCCAAGGCATTTGGCTCCTTTGAGTCCCTGAAAACAGTCCCCAACCTCCAGCACATACCCACAGACACACACAGTGCCCTAGGCACATTGAGGCGCAAGATGTGAAATAACTTGGAGCCCCCCTCAGAACAGACTACTGCTCCCGGGGGCAAAAGCAAAAGTTCTGAACTTGGGGTCCATAGACTTGTTTTCTTATCGTTTCATCTTACGCATTTAAAAACATGGATCTTCCCCAGATTGGCACAGGGGCCCACAACACAAAAAAAGTGGAGTAGCCACAAGCACCAGGGTCTGTCCTGAAATGTGTCATGTCTCTGCATTCTTGGTTGTGGATTTCCTATGAGGTTTGGTGCTGCGACCCAACTGTTAATTCAGTTGTTGAATTACTGATGGACTTAGAACTTCAGGTCCCCTCTCTGAATTGGACAAGTCACTTCTGTGGACCTCATTTGTAAAATGAAAAGCTGAACTAGATGACGTCTGAGGTCTGGTTCCTGACCAGCAGAAGCCTCGCTTCTGATCCCCACACTGTCTCTTGGTTCCCACTGTCCAGGCATCGCTCCAGGGATGGCCTTTCGGAGCGCTTTGAGCTCTTCGTGATGAAGAAGGAAATATGCAATGCCTACACGGAGCTGAATGACCCTGTGCGGCAGCGGCAGCTTTTTGAAGAGCAGGCCAAGGTAGGGACGAGTGAGTGTGAGCAACACAACCTCCTCAGTTACACAAACTGTAGCCCTTGCCGAGTACTCTTCCCTTTGTGCCTATACCAGAAGCTCAGCAAATAGCCGTGGGTCTGTTCTAAGGAGACACGTATGGAAATAAAGACCTTGATGGACAGACCATTAGGACGTGAGGGGCAGCTTGGAATCCCTGGAAGCAGTCCTGCTAAATCCCAGGCTCTCTGCTCTGTAGGCGTCATTCTGTTTGGATTTCTTCCATGCATGTGTCTAGAAGTTATAGGGAAACTTTGTTCTGGGATACAGTCTGATTGTTGAGAGTTCCCTAGAATGGTGGGCCACCCGAGCACTGTGCAGATGGGTACTAAAATGTATATGCAGCTTGTCATCGATAGGCTCACGATTTTTTCTCTAATTAGGCCAAAGCTGCGGGTGATGATGAGGCCATGATTATGGATGACAGTTTCTGTACTGCCCTAGAGTATGGGCTCCCACCAACAGCTGGCTGGGGGCTGGGCATTGACAGACTCGCCATGCTTCTTACAGACTCCAGTAATATTAAGGTAAATAATTGGCCTTCCCCATCTCCTAGTAGAGGACAGATTTTCTGGGGGGTTTTTTCCCCCTCACTTGAGGCTTAAGAAATATTAAGTTCTCTATTTCCCCAGTTAATAAAGAAGCAGAATTAATGCAAGAAAAAGTCTGTCTGGGAGGTCCTAGGTCCAAATCCGACCTCAGACACTTCCCAGCTGTGTGACCCTGGGCAAGCCACTTGACCCCCATTGCCCACCCTAACCACTCTTCCACCTAGGAGCCAATACATAGAAGTTAAGGGTTTTTTTTAAAAAGGAAAAAGAAAAGAAAAAGTCTGTCCTTTCCATCTATTTTGTGACATTTTCTGATTTGGGATGGTGCAGTCCCCCTAGAGTAACAGCTAAAGGCAAAAAGGAAACCATGTTATCTTTGCTCTTTGTCTGGTATCCACTGGGCACTTCCCTTCAAAGTCCTCTAATTCCTGATTCCTATTCAGAAAGAGAACAATTTTAACGTGGAAGAGTGGCATTAGAAGAGTTTACACACAGCTTCATATGTACGGACATATTTCTCTCTTGCAGGAGGTTCTTCTCTTTCCTGCCATGAAACCAGAAAACAAAAAGGTGAATCCAACAAATAATGCTCTTTCAGAAGACCCATCAGTTGTCACCTTCAGCTAGACAGTAACCTGTGTGTCTTGGCCAACTTTTCTGACTATCATTTGTTCAACTTCTGCAACACAGTCCATTCACCAAGCAAATATTAAGCATTTAGGCTGTTCCAGGAATTGTGGTGGCTGCTGGGGGTACAAGGACAAGAATGAAGCTGACCCTTTTCTCAGGGAGAAACTCCAGGGTCCCGCTCTGCCACTTGACATGTTACTGAAATAAGACAGCACCATGAGGACAGCTGGCTGCATCTTGTTCCCAGTCAATCATACCAGTCTCACTGTTCTACTTCATTTCCCCTTAACCTTGGAATACCTCCATTCAGCCAAATCTATACTCTAGCAGGGGTGGCTGCTTTCTTAAACTTTACTTGGGACCCAGTGCTGGCAGTGCTC
Source organism: Gracilinanus agilis (assembly GCF_016433145.1). NCBI lineage: Eukaryota > Metazoa > Chordata > Mammalia > Didelphimorphia > Didelphidae > Gracilinanus > Gracilinanus agilis. Next base: position 44,047,853 of record NC_058131.1, on the reverse strand, counting down.
AGAAAATGGACCTTTTTACTGTAAAGAGCCATTTGGAGAGTGAAATGCTACCATATTGAGATTCTTTCAGAAAATCAGGAACCATCCAACAGGAGGATATAGCATGGTTGGAGAGATGACAGGATTTGGAGGCTCCTGGTTGTGGATACCCTGTCAGCTCCTTACAATGGGAGAGTCTCTGGTAAGTAACCCTCCTCTAGGAATCATGGTCTTCAAATGGGAAATGAAGGGATCGTCCTCAAGCACTCATTCCAGCTCAATCCAGTTAATTTCAGCAAGACATTCTTGAGCACCTATTCTATAGGCTGAGGCTAAGCACAAGAAAACACTTTCTGGTGGAACTGGCCCCTGGGCTGGACCTGGAAGAAGTCTTGGGATCTGAGAGGCAGGGGTCAGAGGGAGTCTGGCCCAGAGATAGGGATCAGCTGGCAAAGATCTAGGGGCAGGAAATGAAATGCCAAGTTTGGAGGAATGGCTAGCAGACAGATTTGATCAGCTGCCTGATAGAAAGGCACCTACTTTTGTTTTTTAAACCCTTTCTGTCTTAGTAACAACTCTAAGACAAAAGGGCAAGGGTAAGGCAAATGGGGTTAAGTGATTTTCCCAGAGTCACACAGCAAGGAAGTATCTGAGGCCAGATTTGAATCTAGGCCCTTCTGACTCCAGGCCTGGCTCTCTATCCACTGAGCTACCTGGCTGCCCCAAGGTAGTTTTAAGCATTTTAGTGTGTTTAACATTTTTCCCACCACTGATGACACATTTTTTTCTCATTGATGTATCTGTTAAATCAGCAGATACGTCATTTTACATTTTAATTGACTCAATTTTAGTGACTCAGTAGGATTCATGGTAGGATAAAGGTTTTTTTTTAACATGTTTTAATAAATTTTGTTTCTCAAATTCATAATCCTGGGCCTTAGAATTAGAAGGGCCTTGATGATAATCTAGTCCAACTCTTACCTGAAATGAGAATTCCCATCATAGCATACCCAACAAATGATCTTCTACTGTTGTGAGGAAGATTAATTTAGTATTAGTGTTGGATCTAGCAGGAAGGGCTGGAGGATTCCAAGATGGAATAAAGGAGCAGGAAGTGGGGCTTGGACTCTGAGGGAGACTCCATTAGTGGTTGGGGACATAACTGTTGCTAACCCTGGGAGATCTCAGAGTTAGGGAAAAACTGCATCCAAATTCCCTGGGATCCTGAGAGGTGGAGGCTTTCAGCAGTGGACAACAGACCTGCAGAGCAGCACCAAGTGGGGAAGTGGTTTGTGATCTGGTGGACAGCATTGCAAACTCACTCTCCCTACCTGGGTACCTTGGATCACCTGTCCTAGTGGAGCTGGTTCTTGGCATCCAGTGACCATCCTTGGATTTACCGTGAGACCCCAAATGAAAGCCATCCTCAGACCCTTTAGCTGAGCTGACCAAACCTGGCTGGAACCAGGTTTGGAGGAGCCTCCCTGTGACTTCAGTACTGCTTCCTTTGGGCCCTGTCTGGCTTAGGTCAATAGAATAGTGTAGCCAAGTCCTTCCCTGCCCCTGTGGTTTGCCCTTAGGTTGTAAGTATAGAATCCCTTATTCCCATCCTTTTTTATTGTTTCCCTCAATTAAACTGTTATAAACTTTTACCTGTTACCTGCTGGTCCCATAGGCCCTAGCCTAGGAGGGCTGAGTGACTATTGGCCTAACTGCCATTCCTGTGACAGTTAACAGCTTGGCAGTAAACCCTGGTCTCCCTATCCTGGTTGGTCCTGTCTCTCCTTCAACCCAGTGTGAACCCACAAAGCATTTAGTTACAAATAGTAATAATAGTTAACATCCCTTGTGCCTCACCATTACACTACCCTCTGCTTGCAGACGTGTAAGGTGCAGGGAACCTAGCAGTGCTAAGGAAGAGCCCATCTTATTTCTGGACAGCCTTCACTATTAGGAATCTTTTCCTGAGACCAGACCTAAATTGTGTGACTTCCTAGTTATGCTCTCTAGATCCAGACAGAATAAGTCAGATCCCTCTTTCATAGGGCAGAGCTTCAGATACTTCACATCATGTCTCTAAGTCTTCTCTAGGCTAGCCTCCTGCCATTTCTTGAAGCCCTTCTCATGGCATGCACTTCAGTCTCATTGTCCTAGTTGGATTTCTCTGGTTACTCTTCCAGTTTACTCATTTGTCTTGTACTGAGGCACCTCGAATGCAGCACAGTGCTGCAGATAGGGTCTGACGAGGGCAGAGGACTCCCCTCACCTCCTTGTTCCTGGTCTGCTTCTCATTGCAACCCCAGACAAATGAGCTATCTAGCTGCCATATCAATACACGCTGACTCCCCCAGTTTGCAGTCCATTGACTCCTATGTCTTTTTCAGCCAAATTACTTTCTCCCAGGCTTCTCCCATTTTCTACATGTGAAGCCGAGGGGGATTCTGAGCTGACCTTTCTGGCTGAGCTAGCACAGGGCCCAACTCTTTGAAGTGAGCCCTTCTCCGTGTACCATGTTGATGGATTGGTGACTAAAAGGAATATCTAAAACATTCTCCAGGGTGTGGTTAAACTCAGGAATGCAGAGGAATAGGAGTTCACTTGCAGCACACAGGAATGAGTACCTGGAAGATTGTCAGATAGAAAAAATCAGAGAAAGAATTTGAGGAAGATTCCGTGCAGAATTTCACAAACATTGTGTATTCTGTCAGGCTAGGCAAGTCAGCCACTGATAAATTAGCCACATAGCATCACTGTAACCAAGGATGTTTCTGTGTGTGGAGTTATAGCAGTAGATATGTTGTTTGAATGACCCAGAGTTTTTGTCCGAATCCTCTTCTCTAAAGTCTCTCCCTTCCCTCCTTGCATAAGTATTCAGTGGAGAATGCCAACTTTGGTTTAGCCAAGAAATGTATGCTATCAGAAAGGTAGGAATGAAGGGAGAACAAAAACAAGAGTTTATTAAGCTCCTGCTATGTCAGGCACTGTGCAAATTTTATCTTTTGATCCTCAGAACAACCTTGTGAATGAGGGGCTGTTATTATATCCTTTCTTATAATTGAAGAAACTGAGGCAAATAGCAGTCAAGAAACTTGCCCAAGGTCACACAGCTAGTAACTATTTGAGACTGGATTTGAACTCAGGCCTTCCTGATTCTAGACCCAGGGCTCTGTGTACTGTGGCACCACTTAGCTGCCAAGAGAAGAGAAGAGGTTTTAATTAATTAGGAGCTCATAAGTTTTCTAGGATGAAGGATGTTTTACCCCAAAAGAAAGGCTATCTGAAGAGGCTGAGATTTGAAATAGTTTAGGGACCTGACTTAGTGGATATATTGTTGACCTCAGAATCAGAAAGAATCTCTTTTGAATCCAGCCTTAGATTCTCACTAGCTAAGTCACCTTCCTTCTCTGACCCTTAATTTCCACCTCTCTAAGTGGGAATAATAATAGCATCCGCCTCACAGAATTATTATAAGGATTATATGAGATAATATAATTAGAGTGCTTTGAAAACTTAAAATGCATAAAGGAAGAAAGCTATGCCCCAAATAGGAAAATGTATTCTTTCCTTATATAAAGGAGGTATTTATGAAAACATGTTTTTTTTAGGTGAAGGAGATTTTACTAGATAAACCTGGATAGTGGATATAACCTAGTCAGGAGAAAGTTTTGGTTTTGGAGTAAAGAATATAGCACTAGTTGTATGAGAATTAAAATAAAAAGATAGTCCAGTATACTTTCAGAAGGAGGACATCTCCAGAGTAACATGCCTGAGGTAAAGAAAAAGTCACAATAAAAATACTGAATAGGAAGTCCTCAGTGTCAAATCCTATTTGTAAATGAACATTAGAAACTGAAAGAGCTCTAAAAAAATGCTTTGCTAGTGCTTTCCTAGCTCTTAGGCCTGGATGGTATTCTTATGAGGCCAGACCAACCATCATAAACATGTGTAACTCACCTCTGGGTGTAAAAGGGAAAAGGGGGTTTGGGGTGGATATATTCATATTTAAAGGTGCGGTTGTCAAGAATTGAATAAATATCAATTCTAAAATGATTTTAGTAATTTATTTACAAAATATAAGAGAGAGCAAAAGTAGAGAGATGAGAAGAGGGTAGAGTAAGAGATCCAAAGATCTAGACTATGCACTCAATCCCTGGCTGTATTCTGGCAGGGCTCCAGAGGTCCCAGCCAGAGAGCCTAAAGAGGCTTAGCCATGAGGGCTTCTCCCAATCAAGGGACCTTCCAGGCTAAGGTAGTCAGCCTTCTTCACTTGCCATGTGTAGTTCCAAGGGAAAGATTTAAGAGCAGCCTCACCAAGGTCTCAGGGTCCCAGCTAAGTGTTCCTTCAGGTCCAGCCCCAGCCCGAAGAGAACTGAACTGAACTAACTGGAAGTTGTCACTCTCTCTTAAAGGGGCTTCTTTTGTGTCACTTCCTGTGGCCTCCTCTTAGTTTATGTGCCCAATCACAACAGATGCTTTTTTTAGGACTGCCCTGGTGGCAGTCAGTACATTTTGATTCCTCACCCACTCCAGCACTGGTGGGTCACAGACCTCCCAACTTGTGATTAGATTAAGGATGGGCAGGGCAGATTGAGAGGGCCTCTGGCTCTTACCAGCCCTTCAGAGCTCAGACCTTCTGGTAGGAGCCAGAGGCTGAGGATACCGCTGAGCTCCAAGTTCTTCTGGCTCTTAAATTAGTCAACTCGGTGCTCCTTAGCCTAGAATTTACGGCCACGTCAGCCAAGACATTGGTAGACAAGTGGGTCCTTTACGCTCTCCAGGACTGACCATCAGTGAAACAACTGCACGGAAGCAGACGAGCCCAGGAGCTCGAGGGGGCATCGAGTGAGAAGTTAGGTCTGAAGAGATTCTGTGTCTCCTGCCCCCCACTTGGGGCCCAGCCAGTCTGCCCAAAGCTAGGGGTGCAGAGGAGGAGGAAGCTCTAGTCTCCCGATTCCTCCCTTCAGCTCCCGGCCTTCTCTGACACAGCGGGAGCTGGAAGCCAGGGGCCCTTGTAGCCTTTGCTCTCTTGGCCACTGGCTGATCTCGCCCTGAAAAACACCAGCCCGGGCTTACCTTCATCATTTGTTTTATCCTCCGTATGTGCTGCGGAAGCCTTTCCAGAAATGCTTGCTGAATTCATTACATGTCATCTAATCTTAACTAGGTCCTTCTGTACAACAGCATTTTTACCCATCCATCGACCTTATCCACTGCGGGTGGAAAGTGCACGGGACCACCATCAGCAAGACCCGAGTTCAAATGTGACTTTGGACCCTTCCTCGCTGTGTGACCCTGGCAAGTCACTTCTGTTGGCCAAGAGCGTCTGCCTCCCAGGCTTGTTGGGAGGGTCAAAGAAGAGAATATTTGTAGCTCGCTTTGCAAACCCTAAGGGCTATGGAAATGCCCCCATTATTCTAAACCTCCTCCCTTCTGCCCCCACTCCCACGCCATGGAGGACCAGGAGGACCCAGAGCAGGAACTCCAGCGCCCCTTAGCCTCCTCTGTGCGCCTGCCTCCCCTCCGGGGAAGGTTCTGGAAGCTAAGGCGCGGGTGCGAGTAGAGCCTGAGACAGGCTTGATTCATTAACTCTTGGGAACATGTTAGTTCACAAAGTGAGGCATCCCCAAACTGGATTTGTCTTTTGATTTCCTGTAAAGAGATTATAAAGAGAAAACAATTGTATTTCAAAAAATAAAATGTGGTGCTTGTGGATGGAAGTTGTCTGTGTCCGCGGTGTTCCCTCCTGTGGAAGGCTCCGTTCGCATCCCGTCCCTCGTGCTTTGGTAGAACGTGACAGGGAGTGTTTTTTCCCTGCGGGTTGAGTGGCATTTATGCACGGCCTCTTGTAGCCTGGGAAGTGTGTGGCGAGCCGTAACCGTGTTGGGGCGGCTCTACGGAGAGCGGGGCGTTCAGTCAGGGCGGCGCACAGGGTGAGCCTCGGAACCGAGAGCTCTAGCTCTGAGGAAGCCCATCTAGCTCAGTCGGCGCCCGGCGCCCAGTCTGGGAAACATCGTGGCCATCCCTGGAGGTCAGCTGGAAGGTTTCATTTCCCAAACCCTGCCCGAACCAGAGCCCGGTCAGGCGCTGAGGCCCGGTGTGCAACCCTGAAACCCGGAACACCGGAAAGGGTCCCCGGGGCGCCGTGAGAGGCAGCGTCTGCACCGGGCGGCTGGTGGCTCAGCCTCAGCGTCTCCTGCCGGCTTCGGCTCGTCCCCTTCCTCAGATGCCTTATCCTTTAGCCTGCCCCTCTGCCGCCCCAGCCTGTGTCCCGGCATTCTGGGGAGCAGAGCTGCACCGGGCGGACGCCCTGCCGCTGAGGGAGGGAGGGGTCAGGGAGCAATGATGGCCAGAGGCCCTTCGGGCTGAAGGAGCGAGCGAGCACCCCAGAGGACCGCGAGGCTGTGGAAATGGCGGGCCTGTAGATTACACAAGCGCAGGCATTCAGACCCACAAATAACGTCACCCCAGGCCGGTGGGAAGCCCGAAGCCCCATCGGCTTGTCCTGTGGATATGGGGGCCGAGCGGCTCCCGAGGACCGTCAAGTCAGAAAGGTGGAGCAGAGCAGATTCTGCGCACATTCCTGCAGCCCCGAAGCCTCGTGGCCCCGCGTGCCAGCGGGGCTCGCTCAGGAAGGCGTCTGGGTGCTGGCTCCAGACTGGCCCCCTACCCGGAGGAGCCAGAGCTCGGCCTAGACGGGCGCAGCCCCCGCCCCTCTCGCTTCTTCCCGCTTCTACCGGAGCTGGGAAGTTGGAAAAAAACGATGGTGACGGCTGACTGCCACGCCAGAAAGAAAAATCGCCTTGGCTCGTTTTCCAGAAGAACTGTACGGGATGTCCAAGAAGAGGTGCGCTCTCAAACGTCTCCCCTTTCCCCCCGGCATTCTGTGAGGAGCTGGCCGGTGCCTGGCCCCAGCCTTATCTGCCCCCACTTCCCTTTCCCTGGCGCTTTCCTCCTTCCTGGCTCCTCTGAATTCCGCCCTAATCCTGCCTTCCTGAACCCCGCCTAAAGGCTCATTTTTGTCTTTCCGCATCACCTCCTCCTTCCCCATGTAGCCTATGAATATGTCCTGGTCCTCAGGCCCTACGACTTAGCCTAGCTTCCACACCCCCCAATGGAGAAGTGAAGCGAAGTATGGCCCGTTTCTCCCCCCAAACTTAGCTCATTCTGGTTTGTGTTCTTATGACGTAAGCCACCGGGAAAGAGTGATGTCACAAAGGAAGTCAGCATGCCACAGCCTCACACCGGAAGGAGAGATTCTGGTGGTAGCTAAGAATCTGCTCAAGACAACATCTCTAACTCGGTCACATAGCAGGAGTTCTTCCTGGTTAGTGTACAAAAGTAAAAGGCAAAATAGTTTTTGGTAACTCCTGGCTCAGAATCCATAGCCCCGAGGACTCTGGCCCTGGAAATAGCTGGACTTGATTCATTCCTATTCCTGTCCTATAATTCAATTCCCTTGAAAGTTTCTGAGGCTATCCAGACAAGGAAGTCAAGTCAATAGGACTTCATGTCCCACCTCCTAGGTGGCGGGCACTATTACCCTTAATCACTGGCATTATAAAGAAAAGCAAAAGTAATTCCTCTCCTCAAAGGGCTCACATTGTAATGAGAAAGACAATGTGCACACAAGAGGATAGATTTTGTATAAATGGAAGGTAATCCCAGAAGGATACAAGGAATAAGGGAGACCAGGAAAGGCTTCTTGTATTAGGTGGAATTTTAGCTGAGACTTGAAAAAGTCCTGAGAGTCAGAGGGTGGCTGGGGAACCCAGAAGGTTGAGATGAGGAGGGAGAGCATTCCAGGCTGGAGGAACAGCCAGGAAAAATGCCACGTGGAGATGGGAGCAAAAGAGCCCATACCGTATCACAGAGAATGGAAAGGACAGGAAAGGTTCAGATGAGAACAGTCAGAGGACCCCTGCAGCCCCCCGTGTGTTGATTTATTAAGCAATGAATACCAATTGCCCAACAAATTGGCTCAGTTGCCAATTTCCCTTCCTCAGTTTAGGTTAGACCCCAAATATAGGGGAAGACAGACTTTTAGACAGTAAAAACAATCAAGACCAATTAATTAAAAAAAGATATTTATGGGGGCAGCTGGGTAGCTCAGTGGAGTGAGAGTCAGGCCTAGAGACAGGAGGTCCTAGGTTCAAACCCGGCCTCAGCCACTTTCCAGCTGTGTGACCCTGGGCAAGTCACTTGACCCCCATTGCCCACCCTTACCAATCTTCCACCTATGAGACAATACACCAAAGTACAAGGGTTAAAAAAAAAAAGATATTTATAAAACATTAGGGGTTCTGATTTCTAGTTGTATGAAAGACTAAGGCCTGGGAGCAGTTTGGCTCATTGGATTGAGAGCCAGGCTTGGAGACTGGAGGTCCTGGGTTAAAACATGACCTCAGATACTTCCTAGCCGTTTGACCCTGGGCAAGTCACTTAACCCCCATTGCCTAGCCCTTACTGCTCTAAAACCTCAGAACCAGTGTAAAGTAATGATTCTAAGAAGATAAGGGTTAAAAAAAAAATTAAGGACTTTCCAAGTTGGGAGAGGAAGAGCAAACAGGTACAATTCCCTGAATTCAGGAAAAGAAGTTTCCCATTCTTTCCCAGGTATCTGTAAACAGTCAAAGGAACATGGAAACAATAACTGATTGATATAACAGACTGAAAAGTCCTTATCTCAATCTTTGGATCTGGCAGTGCTTCTCCTTAGTTATAGGAGGTAAAGACAGGTGGTCCAGTTTCCCTCCTATGCAGGCTAGGTTCAAGCAACACCATAAAGTTTGCTCTCAACTCCTACTAATAACTTTTCTCACTAAACAGAATCTAGACTGCACCCATAATTGAATAGAAAGGGAAATAAGCTAGCTCCAGAATTGAGTTATAAAATGGGGTCAGTGTGTTCATTCAATTTCCACAATTAACCATTTCCTTTCTGATCCCCTTAATTTTCTCAAACTTTCCCCCCCTTTTGATTTGGGGGAGTGCCCACTCCCCCCTATGGATCCCCAAATCTATAAGGTTTTTCTTATGTTCATAATCAGAATTGCTTATCAGGTTATGGATCAAACTACTTAAAGGCCTCACCATGGAACAGTTTTGAAAAGGGAGATTTACATGTCACTAAAGTAACCGAGAAAACTTAAACATATGAACATCATGGAGCAAAAAAAAAAAAAAACAAAACACTTATCACCTAATTGAATCGTTTAGTCCTGTTAGGAGCATTCCTTGGTCCAGTACCCTCAAAAGAATCTGTCCAGGGGAGAATCTGAAGGTATCTTATTGTTAGAAACTATTTTTTGTCCCCACCATCTTGAAAAAAACCTTAAACTTAGTCTAAACAAAAAAATACCCAATTCTAGGGCTGCCTTTCTAGGGGTAAACCTAAAATCCAGGGTCTATCTCTCCAAGGGCAGAACTAAAACTAAAATATTCCCAAACCCAAGAGCCCTTGTCAAGACTTAATGAAAAAAAAACCAAAAAATTAAAACTAAACTTGACCTTAGCTGAGAAGAAATATGGAGTACAAGAGACAGTGAAAAAGTCCCCCAGTGAAAGATTAACCAGGGAGCTCTAAGGAGTTTTTCTTGAAGGTTTGGGGCATGTTGAGTTTAAGATGTCTATTGGACAGCTAGTTCCAGATGTCCAGTTGAGAGTTGGAAATGTGAGATTGGAGGTCAGGAAAGACTTTGGTTGGATAAATTGACCTGAAGATCATTTGTATACAGAACATGAATACAGAACAAATTTCTTATGCCTAACCAATAAAGGAAATCTGAGCCCATAGTTAATATAACCCCTTTTGAGGACATCATCTTGCCTAAGGACTTAATGAGTCTGTCCAGCCTTAATGCTTTAAAAAAATTTTTTAGTTACAGATTATTGACTCAGTTAAGAGTTTTCTGTAAGTATGAAGATAAACAGCACTTTTTTGATACAGCCATCCTATTTTGTTGACAGTTTTGTTGAATAATGGAAAAGACTAAGGGAAAAGTTTTACATGTAGAGACTCAGTTCTGTCTCAGCCACTCCTGAGTCACACCAGCTCTTCCTTCTTGAAAGCCTTTTAGAAGACTGTTCTGACACTTACCAGAAGTATGGCCCTGGGTCAATGGATCATTTCACCTCCTCTGAATTTCAGTTTCCTCATCTATAAAATGGGGCTAATCCCTGTGCTTCATAGAATGATTCTGTGAGGTAGAAACTTTAAAATGCTTTATGAATGACTTCTTTTTCATTATTAAGATAACGCTGTATACAAGATAAAAACTAGCAAATGTTTGTTGAATTGAGCCATTGCATCTTGAAAGTGCCCCCACCCCATTTCCTGTTGGTTCCCCATCTGGCGTTTATTAAGATAATTGCACCAGAGCCTCACTGAGTGAGTGCTACAACCTTAAGGCTTGTTTTCTGCCTCTGGACACCAGAGCCATAACTAACATGGGCAACAGAGCACTGACCTAGGATGCCAAAGTTGACAGGAGGACTTACTCTAGTCTCACCATCTCCCGGTGGTCCTTCACTGGGAGGAAGGAGACACCAGGTTCTTTGCTGGTCAATTCTAGAATCATGAGATTCCAGTGGGCGGGTCATTGCTCTTTTAGACCAGGTATGGCACCAACCAGAAGGGGAGTATAGATTCTGGAATAATTTCAGGGATAAGTGACAAGAGGAGAAATGATCAGGATGATGTATAAAGTTCTTTAAACTCAAAGATTCCATGGGCTTACAATTTGTGTTATAGAAATGGAGGGATGGATAATAGAGGCTTTAGAAGATTGGATTGGATTTTGATGGGAGAGAAAGCACACTCTCACCCACAGCCTCTGTATAGGTGCTGCTAGCAAAAGGCTATGCCTCTCCTCTCCTGACAGGCTTGCTCAGCTGAGCCTGTCAGCTATCCCCTTATAACAGTTGCCAAGACAGGGAACCACTGAGAAGTTATATGTGTAGTTAACCTCTCTAGTTCCTCAGTCTGGGGTTGGAATAGTTATTGATAAGGGCTATTGATGTGCTGTTTGAATAACAGTGAAGATCTGACTGCATTATTGACTCCCCTTCCCAAAGGCTTGGATATATTGACCACTCAGGAAAGGTACTTGATAACAAACACTATATTTAAGTTTAGTTAGATGGAGTTAGGAACAAGGATAAAGACGGAGGATTTGGGAACCTTATTGCTAATAATCTAGTTATGATCAAGCTGTGGAGATTGCTAGATCAGGTAGAGACTGGAGGTTCTTCACTCTCTCACTAACTCTGGCCTGACTTGGCCAGAGCCAAGCCAAAGATTAGGGAAGATGATCTTTGATGACAGCATCACTGATCTCTCTCAGCTCTGTTGACAATGATGGTGATTGCCTTCTAGCTCTCTCAGTAAGACAGGTTGCAGGTACTAGCTTACCCTCCTTCGAGACCTCCCACCTCCCAAGTTCTGTTCCAGACTGAGCCCCATGTGCTGTGCCTGGTAGATATTTATAGGGTTGGCTCCAACAGACTTTTGCCCTGGCTCATGGCATCTGGGTACATTAGGAGGTGTTCAACTGCCAGTCTTGTCACTCATAGTTGGTGTCCATCTTGTCCCAGAAATCAATATAACACTTAAAACTGTGCCAACCCCAGGAACAAGACTCTCAGCCCAACATACTGTCCTCTGTAGAAGGCCTATTAGAGAAATAGGGTCAAAATAGGGCCTGTTATCTGGATTCCCTACGTGACCAATCCAGGCTGAGGCAATCTTTGTGTTTGGTCCTGGTCACCTGCACCCATTGCTTAAATCACTTTACTTAGTCCTTGATACAAGGACCTGCTATAAATTTAATTTTCCCTACATTTTTGCACATAAGACTTTGATATTTTCATTTCATTCACAAGTTAATTTTTTCTCTTTTATTTGGATTTTTAAAATTTAAAAATTTTTAAAATTTCTTTTGAACAATTGATTTACACAACCCCAAAACACTCAGCCATGTATCCTTAACTGATCTGGATGTTAGCCTTAACCCTCTTCAAGGGAGAATGTATATTTTATAACCTATAATGTAAAGTTTAAATTCTTTGGAGAGTAATTTCAGGATAAGAAATTTGCCACCTCCCTAGAATCCGGACGACAAACCTGTTTGGAAAAAGACACCATGAAGATACCTGCAGAGACCTACACTGCATCAAGAAGATCCAAAAATGAACTTTGGGGTGCAATTGATTGAACTATGGGGAGTTGAATGCATCTGTTTTGAATGTACACTAATTGGCTTTTTGTCAATGTGCCTAGCAATCATTTGATCATTGGTTTTATCCTCTTTTCTTTTTATCCCCAAATTTGTGTAACTTAAAAGTTAGTTATGTTTGCAAGAGCCTTCAGGGAGACCAACTTCCCTTTCACACACCCCAACATGTGGATGCCCTATTTTATTATTTATAGTTCTGTTTTGCTTTCCATTTATCATTAGATCACTCCGTTTTACAATAAGGCAAATTCAAGTTGAACTAAAATCTCTTCAATTTAAAACAAAAGAAAAAGATATTGAGAGCAATAAAGAGACACATGGTCGATTACCATAATCTATGAATCTGAACAGAACCTGCTGTAGTTTGTAAACTCTCTATAACTGATAGTTGTGACCACTCTCTATAACTCTTTTCAAAAAAAAAAATAATGGGGTATATGTAGAAGGCCGATTGGAGAAATAGGGTCAAAATAGGGCCTATTATCTGGATTCCCTATGTGACCAATCCAGGCTGAGGCAGTCTTTGTGTTTGGTCCTGGTCACCTGCACCCTGAAAAGCTCTGGTGCCAGCAGGTTGGTTAATCCAAAAACAACTTGACCCCTCCAGGAGGCTGTTGGGAGTCATTTAGAGAAATAGAGTCTGTAATAGATATTTTATCTGGATCCCATTACAAAATCATTGGCAAATAAAACTGTGTGTATGATTTTTTTCTGCACTGCATGTCAGGTTGCAGACCAAATGGGCCATCTAAGGTAAAAATCTGAGGCTCCTCTTTTGACTCATTTTCAGATCCCCACCTTTTCTCAATATTCTTATTAGAAAGCTTTGAGTCTTTAGCAGACCAGCAGCTACTGAGTTGACCTTTTTCTCCATGATAATTAAAAAGCCTGAACTCTAAAAATATATTACTTAGACAGTCAAGGCCGGACACAAACAAAGTTAGATTGGAACTTATCTGCCCAGGTGCAGTCCTGGACAGAACACAATTAGTAAAAATCTCTATGAAATATATTTCTGCTCCCAGAATTAACTTCTTACTAATTGGTGGTTGGAATTTGGCCCTTGCCCTTGTACCCATCTCTCTACTTTTTAGACTTTAATGGGTTGTGTATGATTTGTAACCCCTTCACAGCTGTGATTCTTTCTTTGTGTTCTTTGTTTGAAACCAGTATATAATAAAGTCAAAACTCCATGAGGTTGGAGCAGCTATGAGCTAAACAATTAGTCTGGCTGTTCTCACTTTCTGTTTCCTGTCTTTTCAATCCAACACCACTAAACGCCACTCAGGAACCCCAAAAATATAGATCTGGCTCTCTATATAACGTCGGGGCTTTTTGAGCAGTGTGAATACCCTTCCCCCCCAGCCAAAGCATTTCCCAAATTCAGGTGGGTAGGAGACTCATCCCCTGGTTTAGCTGCTGGCTCATGGAGAGGAGAACATGAGGGATCAGAGGTGAGTATCTTTGATCTTTGATCTTTTATCTTTACAACTTAAGACAAACAGAACACCATGGAGCACAGTGAATCAAAGGAAAGAACTCTTTTTTATTGCTATAACTAAGCACACCCTCAGGAAATGGGGAGTGAAAATTAGTAAAGAACAGCTCACTAAATTTCTTGATCTTATTCAAAACTGTAGCCTAGGGGTCAGCAAGGTATGGCTCTTTCTGCAGGAGCCATAAAGTCCATTTTTTTTTCAGGTGCTGTTACAGGAGCCGCACTGTGAGCACTGCACGGCTCTCACGAAATTACATTTAAAAAATGTGGTGTTTATGGCTCTCACGGCCAAAAAGGTTGCCGACCCCTGCTGTAGCCCATGAATTCCCTTAGAATTCTGGCAAAAAGTTGTTAAAGGAAATGCCTCTGATGATAGTGATGGAGAGAAGGAACCCTCAATGGGAACCTCTTCCCCTATAAAGTTCTTTTTTTTTTTTTAAACCCTTAACTTCTGTGTATTGACTTATAGGTGGAAGAGTGGTAAGGGTGGGCAATGGAGGTCAAGTGACTTGCCCAGGGTCACACAGCTGGGAAGTGTCTGAGGCCAGATTTGAACCTGGGACCTCCCGTCTCTAGGCCTGCCTCTCAATCCACTGAACTACCCAGCTGCTCCCCCTATAAAGTTTTAAAAGAAATTAAGATAGCCTGTACCTTATGGCCCCACCAATGACTAAGTTTAATCCAAGAATTCATCCTAGTTTAGCCAGTTCCTTGCTAGAGTTAATCAATTTTCTGAATAATAAACCTTTTTTTTCCTCCATATTTCTTTAGCCACGTTAGATGTGATTTATTGATCTGTGGAAAGGATGTCTTGTATTTGTTAGAGTATGTGTGAAATGCCCAGGAAATATGTCTTTGATCGGTCTGTGTGTCTATATGTTGTGTTTATGTGTCTATGATCTGTTTGTAATGGTTCTGTTTGTCTGTGATCACAATGGAATTTTGGAGAAAATAAATCTCTCTCTCTTTCTCATTCATTCCAGAGGAATGGGAAAGACAGACAGAGGAGTTTGAAAAATTCAGAAAAATAACATCTCTAATGGATTTCTGAGTGTTTTAAACTCTAAGAGAATTTAATTGATTAAAAGAAATCATATTCTCTGCTCTCATTAAGGTGAGAATCAACAAGATAATGTCTACATTTCTTCTTCCATTTCTTACTGGCCATAAGAAAGGGAACAAAGAAATCATAAGACAATAAAAGGGGACAGATTTGACCCCACCACCAAATTATATCAACAGGTTAAATATTGAAATGTATATTTAATCAAATTTAACAAGGATTCTAAATGCAATCTAAGAAAAATTTTATTCAGACAGAAAAAGCAATGATTCTGAACTGTGTACTGAGGTACGAAGTGCAATCTAAAACTTTCTTAGCTAATCAGAATCATCAGTTCACCTAAATGCTTAACCGAGAGTGGTAAAAACTTTTTGGACTGCCACAAGTTCAATCTACCATTAATCACACTGACGTTAGTGAAAATCTTAACTTATAAATTATTAGAACAATACCATTGGCTTATACCATTGGCACCTGGTCAAATAAAGTCTGGACTAAATTGTCAGGCTCCAGTCTTATCTAAGTAATACAGTCTTATCTAAGTAATGCTTGTTAGGGTTCAGGCTTCTTAATTATCAAGGAGAGAAATTTTTAACTCAGTAGTTGCTGGTCTGCTAAGGACTCAAAGCTTTTCAATAAGTCTATAATGTTTTTCCAATAAGAAAAGGTATGGATCATAAAAGATGTCAAAAGAGGGGTCTCAGATTTTTATCTATTCTCTTATTGATTTCCCACATTCTCCCTCTCTCAATGCTTAGCTTGACCTGGCCCTGGTACAAACCAAAGGATAGGGAAGGCTAATGGTGTTCTTCTTATTAGCTGTGGTGTTGTTCTCTCTCAGCATCTATTAGTAACAGGTAGAATAACTTCCTATGGCACTCAGGTATGGATGCTGAATTGCAGGTCTAAGGCCTACCCTCCATTCAACCACTCTCCTTTGAAGATTCTCAAATCTGAGGCCAAGTGTTCTGTTGTCTAAGGGTATTTATAGGGGTGGTTCCAAATGTCATTTGGCCCTGGCTCACACCACCTGGGCATGTCCAAAGTCTTTAACCGATGTTCCTGTCACTCAAGATGTCCTCCATCTTGTCCCAGAAGTTCCTTATTACAGTTCCTATGGAAGTTCAGACACAGTCAATGATCTTGGTTGATTTAGGTGAACTTTTTTTTTCTCCTTTTAAAACCTGTGTTATGAGATATGGCTTGCTGGGACTGGAGAGGGAGGGTGACAGAGAGAATATTTAATTCAAAATGTTCAACTTTTTACATTTATCATTTACTATACCTGAAAGTTAAAAGAACTATTTCATTAATAAAAACATGCCAAAATCTTAAATAAAAGCAGTAAATATGCAAGTATTTAGAGGTAATTTGGTATAATAGATAGAAAGCCAGTCTTGGAGTCAGAAAGACTTGAATTCAAGTTCTGCTCCTAACAAATATTGTGTGGCTTTATGCAATTTTAACCTCTGAGGGCTTTAGGTCCTAAATCCCTTAAGATGAATACTAACATTAGAGGTCCTGATCTGGTGGAGGTAGTTTCTTCACTCGAAGTTCCCTGTGACAATGAAATCACAGCCACAAATATTAACATTCTAGCACATTCGATAGAGAAAGCTGCTCTTGGAATCAGGAAGACTTGGATTCATATCCCATCTTGCATACATCCCAGCTGTATGACCTTGAGCTACTTCTCCTTACTCTTAGAGAATTTGCTGAAAACTAGGAGTTGGAGAGTCTTTGCTGATTTGCTCTGGGATAAAGAGCTTCCTCACAAGGGGTTCTTTGCACCAATAAAAAGCACTGGTCCAGTTTTAAAATATATATTAATATCCACATACACAAACACAAATTCCAACTCCAAATAGCCATAATTTTTTTACTACCTAATATTTTTGGTTTGTCTGTGTTCATGACCCAACACTAGATTAGAGAAATAATAATCAGGGCCATCATTATGAATTCTTATGCCAGTGACAAATTGGGGGTGGAGGTTGGGGCACAATATTCTGCAGAAGACATTGGTCAGTGGTGGTGGGGACTCTTACTTTCCACCTCAGAATCAATACTATGTATTGGTTCCAAGGCAGAAGAGCGACAAGGGCTGGGCAATTGGGGGGCGGGGGGTGGGGTGGG
>NC_058131.1:43927168-44025962 GCF_016433145.1 Gracilinanus agilis | reverse complement strand
CCTTCAATGCCTATCACCGCTAGTCTCTCCGTTTTCCGTGTTTGTTCCCCGTACACCTCTGTGCCCACTTCCACGGCGTCATGGGCTTTCCCCAGAGGACCCAAGAGCCGCACCACTTTCATAGTTTCATAACTTTGTTGCCAGTTTGCTCTTCCGCCCACTTCTATAAACACAATATAATAGCAACGTCTGTTTCCAAGAACGAATTGCCTTTATTTATCCACGTAAAGATCGCCCCGGCGGTCATCCTTCACACTCCCGGAGGAACAGCGCAGTGCGGGTGGACTGACCTCCTCAGTCCCACCCTCTCTTCCAGAGTCATGGGCGGCAAAGCGGCCGCTGATGCTTCGGGATGCCGCGGATGAGCTTCGCCCCTTGGATGTCGGACCAAGCTCTAAGCGCCCCGCAGCTCCCGCTTCCGCCACCTTCAGGCATTGGGAACAAATTGTTCTCACCTGCCCCGTGGCAGGGGAGGATCTGCGCATGCCTAGACTAGACACGCCCTCCTCCAGGGAAGGATCTGCGCATGCCTGGACTAGACACGCCCTCCCTCCCCGAAGGTTTATCTCAGCCCTGTTTAGCCCACGTGCCAAGTCAGTTTCCCCAGGATGTGGCCAGCCGGGCTACAGAGGGGAGAACCAGACGCAACAAAGGAAGAAAGGGGCATGGAAAAGCGCTTTCCCCGAGGACAAGTGCTCTTCCCCCCAGAACACCCGGACCCCCTCCCCCCCGCCCATCTAAAGATAACGTTTGGGGACAATGGAGGTCGTAAATGACTCCCAGCGGCTCCTGCTGTCGCCCAGTTCCTGTTATAAACCTCTCCCAAGAAGCAGCAGGGCAGCAAGCTGGCTAGGTAAGAAGCGGATGCCAGGCTGAACGAGGGTGGATGCAAATGGGGAAGCAGGGCAATTACAAAAACAACTTATAATGAAGACTTAACAGTTACTAAACTTTGACCCAGCAGTATCACGTCTGGGCCCATCCTGAGTCAACAGACACCCGGAGCTCTCCATGGCCCACAGGATCAACTATAAAATCCTCTATTTGGCGTTTTAAAACCCTTTACAGGAGCACCTAAGTGGCTCAGTGCATAGAGAGCCAGGCCTGGAAAAGGAAGGACCTGGGTTCAAATTTGGCCTCAGACATTTCCTGGTTGTATGACCATAGGCAAGTCCCTTGACCCCCATTGCCTAGCCCTTATCACACTTCTGCATTGGAACCAATACTTAATATTGATTCTAAAATAGAAGGTAAAGGTTTAAAAAATTAAGTAAATAAATGCTTCTTGCCTGACATCTGTGAAAAAGTTTGATACAGTGATGATTGTATAATTAAACTAGATGGTAAGGGGCAGCCAGGTGGCTCAATGGATAGAAAGCCAGGCCTTGAGACTGGGTTCAGATCTGGCCTCAGACACTTCCTAGCTGAGTGACCCTGGGCAAGTCACTTGACCCCCATTGCCTAGCCATTACTACTCTTTTGCCTTGGAACCAATACACAATATTGATTCCAAGATGGAAGGGAAAGATTTTTAAAAAAACCAACTAGATGATGAACATAATACACAATGCACTTCACCAGCCCAATATTCTGAACACTCAACACATTTATTTCTACTGAAAGATATATATTACAATACATAAAGACAGAATTTTGCACCAAAATAATTCTGAGTCAAGTCATTCATTATAAATATGCCTATCCTGGAAGATTTTAACAAATGAAAGAATAAGCACTTTTGGTTAAAATTTCTTTAAAAAAAAAGTTATTTTCATCATGGCACCAAATAGCAGTCATAACTTCATACAATAACTGTATACACCAGATAACAATTACATTGTAAATAAAGACATATCTTTACAAAAAATGTAATTATTTTCCCAGAAAAAAATTATTGTACATTTTTGTTGGATTGTAAAATATAGGATCCTGAGCAGATATAGCCTGTTTGCTAGATCTGAAGCATCTTCTGCCCACATTTGAACCTATGCTTCCTCCCTATTCAATAGAATATGACAAGTTAGAGAGTTATTTCTGTAACTCTCCATCATGAATTGAGGCTGGAAGAGGTATTTCAGTCAGTCCAATTATGAAAGCATGAGTTATCTAAACAATCAGAAAAACATTAATTGCTCATGGGTAGAATAAGCTAATATCATAAAAAATGACAATCCTACCTAAATTAATTTACTTATTCAGTGCCATATCTATCAAACTACCAAAAAACTTTTTTTATAAAATTAGAAAAAATTATAACAAAGTTCATCTGGAAGAACAAAAGATCAAGAATATCTAGGAAACTAATAAAAAAATGTGAAGGATGGTAGCCTAACAGTACTAGATTTTAAACTGTACTATAAAGCAGTGATCATCAAAACAATATAGTACTGGCTAAGAGAGTGATGGGCAAACTACAGCCCAGGGGCCAGATGCAGCCCCCTTAAATGTTCTATCTGGCTGCGCAACATTATTTCTAATCTGACGAATACAATGAGTAGGATACAATACAATGAAACTTCGAAAGAGTCCCCCTCTTTAAATAGTTTGCCCATCACTGGGCCAAGAGATAGAAGGGTGGATCAATGGAATAGACTTGGGGTAAATGACCTCAGTATTTTAGTGTTTGAGAAACCCAAAGACCCCAGCTTTTGGGACAGGATCCTGAGCAGACATAGCCTGTTTGCTAGATCTGAAACATTTTCTGCCCACATTTGAACCTATGCTTCCTCCCTATTTGACCCACTATTTGACCAAAACTGCTGGAAAAATTGGAAAACAGTTTGTGAAAAATTAGGTTTAGGTTAATATCTCACACTCTATACCAAGATAATTCAAAATGGGTAAATGACCTAAATATAAAGAGGTAAATTAGGGGAACATAGAATAGTATACCTATCAGATCTATGGGAAAGGAAAGAATTTAAGACAAAGCAAGAGACAGAGAACATTACAAGATGTAAAATAAGTAATTTTGATTATGTTTAAATTTAAAAGTTTTTGTACAAACAAAGCCAATGCAACCAAAATTAGAAGGGAATCAACAAAATGAGGGGAAAAAATTATAACAAAAATCTCTGACTAAGGTATAATTTCTCAAATGTATAAGTAAGTAACTAAGTCAAATGTACAAGAAATCAAGGCTTTCCCCAATTGACAAATGGTCAAGGGACATGAATAGGTAGTTTTCAGATGAAGAAATCAAAACTATCAATAATCACATGAAAAAGTGTTCTAAATCCCTCCTGATTAGAGAGATGCAAATCAAAATAACTCTGAGGTACCACCTCAGACCTAGCAGATTGGCCGATATGACAGTAAAGGAAATAATAAATGTTGGAGGGTTATGGCAAAATTGAGACACTAATACATTGCTGGTGGAGTTGTGAATTGATCCAACCATGCCAGAATGCCTGCCCTTTGATCCAGCTGTTAGGTTTGTTTTCCAAAAAGATAATAAAAAACAGTCATACAAAAATATTCATATCTGCGCTCTTTGTGGTGGCAAAAAATTGGAAAATGAGGGATGTCCCTCCACTGGGGAATGGCTAAACAAATTGTGGTATATGATGGTGATGGAATACTATTGTGCTGTAAGGAATGATGATTTCTATATGAACTGGGAAGAACTCAGTGAACTGATGCAGAGTGAAATGGACAGAACCAGGAGAACATTATACACAGTGAATGAAACACTGTAGGACAATCAAATGTAATAGACTTAATAGCAAGGCAATGATCCAGAACAATCCCGAGGGACTTATGAGAAAGAATGCTATCCACACTGAAAGAACTGTGGGAGTAGAAACACAGTAGAAAAACCTATAATTTATCATTTGTTTATATGGGTATAGGATTTGGGGTTTTGGTTTTAAAAGATTATTACAAAAATGTATAATTTTAAAAAAAGCATGAGTGGCATATACCAATCTATGCATTACTTCTAAATTCTAAATTCTGTAAATCTCCCCTGAGGTGTCCATTGAACATGAGTGTACCTGAGCTTATGAACAGCTCTTACTACTCTACTCTGAGCACCACAATCCCAGTAACCAGCCTCTTCAATGGGAAGGTATATCTGACATTGAGCAAGAAACAAAGTAAAATTTAGGATGGAGCCTTTTTGCAATCTTGTTATAAAAAAATTTCTTATATTACATATATAAGGATGGGGTTGGAACTTCTCCATTTTAGCTCTGAAATCTTAAGTAGGTAAGAACCTTTTTTGATTGGATTAGATCCGGCTGAATAGCTCCCATAAGCTTTCTTGAATCAATCAAAGTCATTGTGTGACAGATTGAGTCACAGTCCAAAGCAATTTATATAAATTGTTGGGGCAACTAGGTGACCCTTGCATAAGAATCCCATTCAGAACAGCTGGGCAAAGTTGGTTATGCCCCAGTGTTTATCTGTAAATTATCAAGCTGGTTTGGAACCTAAGTCATTCAAGAGGTTGTAGTAAACTGACATTCCAGTAAAATCCCTGAGGAAGAACTGAAGCAGAGGATGGGGGGGGCTGGGAAAGGAGATGCTCAGGTTTCAGCCTTGGCTGATTCTCCTCCCCACCCCATCCTTTGGCTGTATGAGGGTCTTTGGAAGCAAGCTGGCTATCTATCTGGAGACTAGCCTAATCCCTGGATCAGCGGCAGTAGTGTCTGCATTGGTAGACAAGGACAGAATGGACATGGATGTATGGCCCCAAAAGGACCCTAGCAGAGGACCTATACCATCCCTAAGGGGAACCTCTTGAGTACCCCACAAACTTGGGAAAAGGACTCAGCCATCAGGAGCCATGGGAACCCTTTGCCACAGGTGTTTTCTAACCTTGAGCCCACTTTCTTCTGGATTCTGAATATACTGATGGTGCAGAATGACACTTTTGGGAAATATGTTCTATACCAATTATTTCTCTTTACTCCTCCTTCATCAGAATCTCTTCCTAAAAGTTACTTGGGCAGCAGTGACACAGTGGATGGAGCGCTGGGCCTGGAGTCAGAAGACTCATTTTCCTGAGTTCAAATCTAGCCTCAGACATTTTCTAGCTGTGTGACCCTGGTCAAGTGACTTCACCCAGTTTGCCTCAGTTTCCTCAACTGTAAAATAAGGTAAAGAAGGAAATGGCAAACCCCTCCAGCATTTCTGCCAAAAATAATCCAAATGAGGTCACTAAGAGTTGGACACAACTGAAACAATTGAACAATGACAATAACAAAAAGCTACATAAAGCTGACTAAAATTATTTTCATCTCATAACTTTGAGGCAGAGATGGTGGAAAACATTCTGCTGGGGACTTGGGTTGATGGCATTATAGAATCACCCCAATTTCTTGAGGATCACCCCCTGAGCAAGAAAGATAAATCTTCCTCTGGATTCTGAGGCTCCTCTGGGGAGGGTAAAAGTTGGGATAAAGATCATTAGAGTTGGGGCAAATAACTGGCTCCGTGGACAGAGCGCCAGTCTAGAAGTCAGGAGGTCTTGGGTTCAAATCTGGCCTCAGACACTTCCTAGCTGTATTACCCAGAGCAAGCCATTTAACCCCAGTTGCCTAACCCTTACCACTCTTCTGCCCTGAAACCCATACTTAGTGTCAATGCTAAGACACAAGGTAAGGGGTTTTTTAAAAATCATCAGAGCTCATATGAGCTACACACACACACACACACACACACACTGTATACCCCCAAGGTACTCTTAGAGGGGAAGGTACTAACTAACTGCTTGGGAGATCAGGAAAGACTTCCTTCAGAAGGTGATGCTCAAGCTATCTTGAAGGACCCCAGGGAGGAGGGGAGCATTCCAGGCAAGGGGGATAGCCAATGTAAAGGTGCAAAGCCAGAAAGTCAAGTGTAACTTTGGTCATGTAGAGTCATGCACAATAGCATGTTCACATGCATGTCCATAAACATATTTAGAACCAGAAGATTCGGCTGACCATAGCTGCTGTACAAAACTAGACCATCATTCAATGCATTTGGTTGCGTAGTGTTAGGGGATCCCAAGAGGAGAGAGAAGATTCAATGATAGATTTCTCTGATCTTGCTCAGACAATACAGGAAGGTAACCCATCTGGTTCATTATATCTCTACAAATATTCTGTAATTGGACCACCTCATTATAACGTAAGGACCAGCGCCAGGCCTGGGAAACAATTTGGGCATTCCTGGAGTTTGTCTTGAAGGCATGTCCTCCCATGCCCTTGCCCTGCGTGATGTTATGCACCCAGGTTTGGAGGTAAGGCAAGAAGGGTAACCCTGCAAATCCATACAATTTGGAGGTTTGGGTAAGTGGGTCATGCACCAAGTCCTCATAGCGTATTAGCAGGTAGCGTTTTCTTAGGGAGTCTGGTAGCAACTTTGCTGCCTTATAAATCTCATTTTGGCTTTGGCAAATTATCTTCATCAAGTGATAGGGCCGGTTCTCTTTCTTTAGTTTATCCCACAGCCTACCCATGACAACATGGCTGTCGCGTGCCAGCTCTAATCCTGTGCGTTGCCGAGAGCGGAATGTGGCCCTGGGATCCCGTATGAGGTGAATGATGTGCAAGTTGAGGGAAGGGTCCCTCAGCAATGGATAGAGGGCTTCCAGATTGAAGAAACGCACCTCCTTGATCACCACATGACTGTAGGACTTACAGGTTTCTTCCACTATGTTGAAGGGCTCCTTGGCACATAAAAGCTTGCAGTCATCTGGAGAGATGATGGCCTCCCTTTCAAAGAGGTGGCATGAAGGTGGGGAACACAGTGCTCTACTAGTTCCCCATTGGAAGAGTTTAGACAGTGTCTTTGGACCCTGATCCATATAGGCATCAAAGACAGTCATGTCACAGAGGAAGACAGAACGAATCAGGTCTCTCACAGCCATCTGCAACTGCCCAGCATTGCCAGAGGAAAGGCTCATCCACACGTGCCAGGCTGGCTCCATCAGGTAAAAGACATCCGGATGCTGGCTGAAGAGCTGGCCCACAAAGGAAGAACCTGAGCGCCAAGAGGACAAGATAAGCACATGCATAGGACCTGACTTCTCTGCTAGACCAGGGCAGTGCCTGGGGCCATACAAATACTGGAAGAAGAAGAAGAAAGCAACAGCTTGGAGCATCAGAAGGACTAACAATCTTGGCTTCTTTACCCAGAACATTGTGCAGGAAGTAAGTAGTCAGCCTGGTGGGGACAAGAAAAACAGATTGTATGAGACCATTGGGTACCCATCTGCCTGCACATCCCCATTCCAGCCAACCTAACCTCCCTCCCTCCAACCCCTACATTGTCATGGCTCAGCCCCACAATGTCTGAACACAATTCTACCTTACTGCCTTTCCCATCATCTCCTACAAGATGTGAATACGTCCTGGCCCCAGTTCCTTTGACCTCATCATTTAAACTCATACAATGAAGTGAACCCTAACCCCATTTTCCACTTGAATTTTTTATCATTATTATAGTTGTCATTCAACTAGCATTTTTTTAAGTCATTACTATGTGCTAGGCACTCTGCTAAGTGCCAGAAATAGAAAGGTATAAAACAAGAAAGTATCCCTGCTCCCAAGGAGCCCACAGTCTCAGGGGGCAAGTAGCATGCCAACGATCATGTACAAGCAAAGTAACACAGGATACATTGGAGATAATCTCAGAAGAAAGGCACTAAGATTAAGCAGGATTACCGGGGATAGTTTCAGAATTCTAGATATTATCTCTTCACTAGCTATTTCCTATGGTATAAAGAAACAAACAAGAACAAGGCCCCTTCTCTCACAGCATTCAATACACAGTCTAGTTAGTCAATAAATGTTTATTAAGTGCCTACCATGTACCAAGCACTGTGCTAAGTGCCAGAGATGGGTAGAAAACCAAGCTTAGCTTTGTCTCAAGTCTCAAGTTCCCTAAGAGAGATGTAGAAAGGTACTCAGCATGCCATATATAGGACAGCTATTTATTCTCAGTGTGAAAAAAAAAATTCTTAAAGCACAAAAGACAAGTGAACATTAGCGAAGACAAACATAAGGCCCTGACATACTATTATTATGCTGTCCCAGAAATCTGATACCATCTGATAACATCAAAACATGAAAACATTCACTGCAGCCAAGTCTCTCCTGTATTGAATATATCTTCTATGTAGACTTGGCACTGATTAAAGGAATCCAGGAGCTCTTGAAAGAACAATTTCTTAAAAGTCCATTTCAGGATTGCTGCTCAGGCATCTAGGCTCAGGAGAAAAAAAAGACCAAACAGAAGAGAAGACTAAAGGTCTAAGGACCCAACTGAAAGTCTCCCAAAAGAATAGTTGCTCTTCCTTCATGAAAAGTCCCACAGAGAACTCTATATTGCTTCTTCCAAAGGGAGGAAGACTAGATCTGGCCATTTCTTTTTCTTATAAAATGAAATAAGAACTTAATAATCTAGGCGGTGCAGGGGATAGAGTTCCAGACCTAGAGGCAATAAGAGTGGAGTTTAAATCCAGCCTCACATCCTTCCTAGCTTCCTACTTCACTTCTGTCTACTTCAGTTTCCTCATCTGCTATAAAATAAAGATAATAGCAGCACCTATCTCCCAGGGTTGTTGAGAGGATCAAAGTAGATAATGTTAGAAAAGTACTTAGAACAGTGCCTGACATAGCAGGTGCTCTATACAAATGTTTTTTCCCTCCCTCTCTCCTCCCCTAAACAAATAAACCAAACATGGCATAAAATTCCAAAGAAAACCTTTAAATTCAAACAATTAAGAAAATAATAGTAATAATAACATAATAGCATAAGAATATTAACAATATATTTGTTGTGTCCTCTTCCAAATCTTTTTGCACACTTATTCTTTGTTGTCATTTAAATATGTCATGTTTGAGTATTTACTGTTCTTACTCTATTGACTTCACTTTATAATCACATCAAACATCTTCCCAGATTTCTTTATATTACTTATATTTGTTTTTCAATTATTTTCCTATTTATTCCATATAGAGCTTGCTTGGTATATATTTGTATGCATGTTGTCTCCTCCATTAGACTGTGACCTCCTTGAGGACAGAGACTGTCTTTTGCCTCCTTTTGTATCCACTGTGCTTTGCATAGTGTGGAGCACATAGTAGGCATATTAATAAATACTTATTGATTGATCAATTTCTGTAATCGAAGGTAGGAATGAAGTCCAGTGAGTCTAGTCCTCTTAGCATGTTCAGGGGCTCTGCCTGATGCCAGCACACTGGAGAAGATGGAAAGGTGTGGTGTTGTGTAATGGAAGGACCCCATCCCCAATTCAGAGCATGGTCCGGTATTCTATAATTGTGTACTTTTGGTTTACTATGTAGTGAAGGAAACCCTTTTAACTGGCTGCTGAACTAAGGGTAAAAGTGCGCAAAAAAGGCTTCATAGGAAAAACTTAATCTCCTTCTTTCCTGGTAGAGATTGAGGGGGGAAACTCCTGTAAGGCTCCTGGTGAAAGTTCCAGCAGCCTACTCGCCCCACCTAGGCAGGGATATGTGACTTTGAACAGGATTCTGCTGTTCCTTCAGTTCATGTTGTGTTTCTTCTTTCCCTTTATTCAATCAGTGAGTGTCAGAGATAGAATGACCAGATAGAGCAAACTTGTAAGCTTTGAAAGATTGCAAAAGCCATCAGAGGTCCATCAGCCAAGCCTAGGAAGAAGCCAGCCCTAGGGAGCAACATCTATCACCCAACCAATAGTGAATCAACTGGGCAGTTTAGACACCTTGCCCTGCAAACAAGAGAGTGACTGGTCCTTTGGCTACGGTGCATTTGGAAGTCATATTTGTGGAAAGAATATCTGCGGCTACTACTTTAACTTTGAGCCTACTCTCCTCATGGACTGAGGTGTAAAAGACAGTGTACAGGAGACACCTTTGTATTTCAGGTCTTTATCTTATTCTGCTAAAGCTAATTAGTATTGACTAATTAATCAATATTAAAAAGAAAAGTAAAGAAAATGGAGAGCCAAGATGATAGAGTAAAGAAGCACTACAGACAAACTCTCCCTCTAAACAATTTTAAAATAATGCCTCAAGGAAAAGGACCAATCTACATAAAAATATTTATAGAAGCTCTATTTTTGGAGGCAAAAAATGGAAACAGAGGGACTATACATCAGTTGGAGAATGAACAAGTTGTGGTATATGAATGTGATGGAATACTATTGTGCTATAAGAAATGACAAGCAGAATGCTTTCATAAAAACTTGGGATGACTTATTTGAAATGAAGAAAAATGAAGTAAGCAGAACCAGAAGAACATTGTACATTGTAACAGCAATATTATAAGAACGATCAACTGTGAAAGACTTGCCTGCTCTGATCAAGACAATGACCCAAGGCCCCATGATGAAAAATGCTATCCATCTCCAGTGAAAGAACTGAGTGAAGATTAAAACATACTTTTTTAACTTTACATTTCTTGTTTTGTGGAAATGTGTGTTTTCTTTTGCAAATGACTAAGATGGAAATACGTTTTACATGACTTCATGTATATAATCAATCTCATATTGCTTGCCTTCTCAAGGGGTGGGGGAGAGAAGAAAGAGAATTTGGATCTCAACATTTTTTAATGAATGTTTAAAATTTTTTGCATATAATTCAGAAATATTTAATGAAATAATTTTTAAATGCTTCAAATCCATTTCTATAGCAGCAGAACCAACAAAAGGTTGAGGTGAGACATTTTACCTACTTAAAACAACTTAGGACATTAGAAGAAGAGTTGGTTGGCTAATCAACTGTAATAAGGTATATTGAACCTTATTATTGCTTATTGGTATTTGTATTTACCAATGGTTTTTAGTGATATGGGAAGGCTCTTGAGTTTATGTAATACTGGGTTTGGCAGTTGGAAAAAAAGATGGTTGTTGAAGCAGTTGAAGAAACTAAGCAGTTGAAGAAAATATCCTGCTCGGACCAGTTATATAAAACTCTATTTATTGTAACTTTTAAAATGGTAAGAAAAGGGAAAGGGAAAGGAAGCAGGAAGATAATTATAATAAAATATTCCCTAACACTAATAAAATCTAATCTATATCCCCCCAAATCTGTCTCACATTGTCTAACTAAATTCCCTAATTAGCTTTCTATTCTAAATCTAAATATAATTTTATAAACAGTAATAGATTAAAACTGGATTTCTTCCTTCAGCTCAGATGTAACTCAGGGTGCCACTCAGCTTGTTCTCTCTTCTGTCACCTACTGGTGAAACTGAGGAACTGCAACACCACTCTTTTCTTGTCTGCTAGGATGTTTTCAAGAAATAAATTCACTAGATTTTCTCCAACTCACAAAGCAAGCTCCTTGAACAACCTTCCTTATTCAGGACAGTCCAAAGAGTGATTATTGGTTCAACTTTCTTTCCCAAGGCTCCTTAGGACAGTTCTTTTCCCATCATCCTTTTAAGATTCCACTCTGACATAAAGAAATCCAGCTCTCTCAAATTCAGTTCTCCATCTACCTATACCTATCTTATCAATAATCTTTTATTGCTTACTTAATAAACAAATACTCATAGCATATGGCAATGGAGTGGAGACTGGCCCAGGGCCCATGTGGCAGCAACACCAGCTGTGGGCCTTGGAGATGTCAATAGCAGAACCATTAGCTTCAGAAAATAATCTGGAGATAGTAAATAGATTGGATAACTGGTCAGAAAAAGATTGCTTGGAAACTATGCTGTCACTGGAAACAGAACTACTTGTTGTTTGGCACTGCCTGTACCTACTTCTGGAATGAAGTTCCAAGGAGGATGCTTTTCATCACAAGGGAATAGGACCCTTGAAGAACAGCATTACTTATACTCATAATGAAGCAGAGAACCTTCCTAGGTAAGGACTGGAGCATAGACCAGAAGAACAGGGACCACATCTATCCCTGGATCACACCATTGGGAGTGTCAAAACCTTCCAAACTCCCAGAACGAGTTCTGAAAACAGCAGTGTGAAAAAAAAGCCTATAACTTGGGACATTGCTTCCCCCTAATCTAAATGTAATACTCATCCTCAGAACAAAGCCCAACTTTAATATAAAATTCAAAGACAAGATATAAGCTGGGAAAATTAGCAATAACAACAACAAAAGAATCTGACCATATAAAGCTACTGTGGTAAAAGGAAAGATCAAGAAACAAATTCAGAAGACAACAATGCCAAAACAGCCACAAGCAAAGACTCAAAAGAAAAATCCTATTAATTAAGTATAAGCCCAATAAGAATTCCTGGAAGAGCTAAAAAAATTGTTTTAAAAATCAAATAAGAGTGGCAGAAAAAAATAGAAAAAGCAATGAGAGCAATGTAGAAAAAATGGTGAAAAGACAATTTACAGCTTGGTAAAAAAAAAAAAAAAAAAAAAAAAAAAAAAAAAAAAAAAGAGGCACATGTGCCCAAAAAAATACTGAAGAATATGACCCCTTTTAAAACAGGTCTGTCTGGGATAATTGGGTGGCTTAATAGTTACAGAGCCAGGCCTGGAGTCAGGAGAACCTCTGGGTTCAAATCTAGCATAAGATACTTCAAAGTTTTGTGACCCTGGGCAAGTCACTTAACTCCAATTGCCTGGCCCTTACCACTTTCCTGCCTTGGAACCAATACTTAGTATCAATTCAAAGACAAAAGGTAAGGGTTAAAAAAAAAAACAACCAGAATTTGCCAAAGAGGTATAAAATGTCACTAATGAAAATAATTCTTTAAAAAGCAAAGAAAAAGGAATATTCCGATGTCTATCATATTTAACTTTTCTAAAATTCTAGCCATCTCCTTAACTTCTTTCTTATTTATTTTATGGGTGGATATATCTAATTCTAAGAAGGGAAACTTTAGGTCCACTACTAGTATTGGGCAAAAAGAAATTAGGGTCTTGTCCAAAGAATTTCCAGCTCAGACTGGTTCCATCTGAGTGAGCTAGCTTTATTATAAGAGAATCTAGTAATAAAATAACTAGTACAAGAAGAAACAAAGAAGGTAACATAAGGTAAGGAAAGGGAGGTGGGCAGGAGTTTTAAGGAGTGCTTTTT
Source organism: Gracilinanus agilis (assembly GCF_016433145.1). Lineage (NCBI taxonomy): Eukaryota > Metazoa > Chordata > Mammalia > Didelphimorphia > Didelphidae > Gracilinanus > Gracilinanus agilis. Next base: position 44,012,969 of record NC_058131.1, on the reverse strand, counting down.
ATCTTGATTAGTTACTAAGGAGAGTCATTTGTTTGGGTGCTTATTGCCCTGTCACTTCCAAGGAATTGATGCCACTTTATCCATGGTTCACTTTGGTCATCATGGCTTTACCCATGATTCACTATATGATGAATATTACCAACCACAACTTTAGATCAAATTTTGTTCTTTTCTGCACATATTCAAAGGAAGGCAATGATTGTGGAAATTGAGCATTGTTTGAACCCAGTCCTATGTGAGTGGGAGTCTGAACTCCTTAATCAAAGCCTTAGGTTATGTGATATAAGGAGTTTTCTCATAATTATAAATCTGAGTAACCCATATATCTCATCTGAAAGTTGGCCTGACCTATACTTATCAAATAGTTACTGTTTCCATGTTCCATTGATTGATTACAGCTACTTGGCAGGGTTTGTAGGACATTTCAGCCTGTATAATGTGTGTGTGTGTGTGTGTGTGTGTGTGTATACACACATATATACATATATAAAAAAAATAAAATATAGTTTTATTTTCTATTTCTTCCTATAACTCATTTAACTTTTCCTTTAAGAATTTGGTACATACGTGTAGGGATATTACTTCACTATTGTGGTGCTTTTTAACAAAATGTAGTTTCCATGCTTATCTCTTTTAATTAAGTCATTTTTGATTTTACTTTGTCAGTAAAAGAGAGAAAAAACAGATCAATGAATTGGAAATGCAGCTAAAAATAAACAGAAAAAGAATCAATTAAAAATCCCCTATTAAACCAAAATACAAATCTTGAAAATCAAAAGAGAAATTAATAAAATTAAAAATAAAAAACCAAGAGCAAGCATCATTTGTGATGGAGATAAATTAGAAGCCTTTCCAGCAAGATCAGGAGTGAAGCAAGGATGTCCATTATCACCACTATTACTCAATATTACGCTAGAAATGCAAACAACAATAATACAAAAAAAAAAAAAAGAAATTGAAGGAATAAAAATAGCCAATGAGGAAACAAAACAATCAGTGTATAGATGACATGATAGTATTCCTAGAAAACTCTAGGGTTTTTTTTCCTAGAAAAAACTAGTTGAAACAATAAACAACTTTAGCAAAGTTGCAGGATATACAATATAAATCATCAGTATTTCTATATATTGCCAACAAAACCCAGCAAAAAGAGAAAAAAAAAAAAGAGAAAGGTCAAGAATATATCAAGAGAATCAATGGGGGAAAAATATAAAGGAAGACAGTCTAGCAATGCCAGATTTCAAACTATATTACAAAGGAGAAATCAGCAAAATGATCTGGTACTCGCTAAGAAATAGATTGGTGGATCAGCAAAATACAATATGCTATAATAAATTATCATACTAATCTCATTGTTTGATAAACCCAAAGATATGCTTTTGGAGCAAGAACTCATTATTTGACAAAAATTAATGGGGAAACTGAGAAAAGCAAAAGAAAACAGTCAAAATGAGATTGGGTATTAATCATCCATTAGATGATATCAAGAAGGTGAGGTTGGGAGGAACTGTTCTCCTGGACATGGGAAGTAGGTGGTACAGTAGCTGGCATGCTGGGGCTGAAGTCATGAAAACTCATCTTCCTAAGTTTAAATTTGGTCTCAGACACTTACTAGCTGTGTGATCCTGGTCAAGTCACTTCTCCCTATTTTTCTCAGTCTCCTTATATGTAAAATGAGCTGGAGAAGGAAATGGCAAGCCATTCCAATATCTTTCAAAAGAAAATCCCAAATAGGGTGACAAAGAGTTAGACATGACTGAACAACAACATTCTCCTTTATCATATTTTTTCATTCATCCCTGCTACTCATATCAAAACCTTTTGTCTCATGTATCTCTCTTAAATTTGCTTTTTTGTTGTTTCTTTTGCATGGGAAAAAGTTCTTTAGCTAAAGTAAAATATGAGTATTCCCCCTTTCTTTTCTTTGTTGGTTTTTAAAACCCAAATTAAAAAAAACAAAACACTTTGTATGCCAGATTTTATCATTCTGGTACAGAGAAGGCTATTTATTCCATCTTGCTGGTCTCACCCTCATGAAGGTAATGCTACTCTTTCCCAGCTCTTCCCTTCAGATATGACTTTCTTTCAATTCAGTCCTTTAGGGGTAATGGTTTACTGTTTAAACCTACATTATGAAAACAATTCTCTTCCAGCTCACTCACAGCCTTCTCCTACCAAATGTTGATGTTCTTATTTTTTTTAAAAAAGCTTTTATGAAGGGATATTAGCGGAAAAGACACATGAGCAGGACCCAAAGCACAAAAACATTCTCCCACCATCACCACTATACCAGCTGAGACTCCCGTGTATTACCTTGAACCTGGAGAAAAATGGGCACCAATTTAATTTAATTATTACAGCAGCAAGAGGTAGAAAAAGAAACACCATTTAAAATCAACCTAGACAATATAAAATACTTAGGAATCTATCTACCAAAACAAACACAGCAATTATACGAAAACAACTACAAAACACTTTCCAAACAATTAAAACTGGACCTCAACAATTGGAAAGCCATTAATTGCTCATGGGTAGGATGAGCTAACATAATAAAAATGACAATTCTACCCAAATTAATTTACCTATTTAGCGCCATACCTATCAAACTACCAAAAAACTTTTTTACTGAATTAGAAAAAACTATAACAAATTTCATTTGGAATAACAAAAGATCAAGAATATCAAGGGAAATAATGAAAAAAATGTGAAGGAAGGGGGCCTAGCAGTACCAGATATTAAACTATACTATAAAGCAGCTGTCATCAAAACAATATGGTACGGGATAAGAGATAGAAGGGAGGATCAGTGGAATAGACTTGGGGTTAATGACGTCAGCAAGACAGTGTATGATAAACCCAAAGAGCCCAACTTTTGGGACATGAATCCACTATTTGACAAAAACTGCTGGGAAATTTGGAAAACAATATGGGAGAGATTAGGTTTAGATCAACATCTCACACCCTACACCAAGATAAATTCAGAATGGGTGAATGACTTGAATATAAAGAGGGAAACTATAAATAAGTTAAGTGAACACAAAATAGTATACCTGTCAGATCTCTGAGAAAGGAAAGATTTTAAAACCAAGCAAGAGTTAGAGAAAATTACAAAAGGTAAATTAAATGGTTTTGATTATATTAAACTAAAAAGCTTTTGTACAAACAAAGACAATAGTCAAAATCAGAAGGGAAACAACAAATTGGGAAAAAATCTTTATAACAAAAAACTCTGACAGGGGTCTAACTACTCAAATATACAAGGAGTTAAATCAATTGTATAAAAAATCAAGCCATTCCCCAATTGAAAAATGGGCAAGAGACATGAATAGGCAATTCTCAGGTAAAGAAATCAAAAGTATCAATAAACACATGAGAAAGTGCTCTAAATCTCTAATAATTAGAGAAATGCAAATCAAAACAACTCTGAGGTATCACCTCACACCTAGCAGATTGGCTAAAATGAAAGAAGGGGAGAGTAATGAATGCTGGAGGGGATGTGGCAAAATTGGGACATTAATGCATTGCTGGTGGAGTTGTGAACTGATCCAACCATTCTGGCTGGCAATTTGGAGCTATGCTCAGAGGGCTATAAAAGACTGCCTGCCCTTTGATCCAGCCATACCATTGTTGGGTTTGTACCCCCAAAGAGATCATAGATAAACAGACTTATACGAAAATATTTATAGCTGCGCTTTTTATGGTGGCAAAGAACTGGAAAATGAGAGAATGTCCTTCAATTGGGGAATGGCTGAACAAATTGTGGTATATGCTGGTGATGGAATACTATTGTGCTAAAAGGAATAATAAACTGGAGGAGTTCCAGGTAAACTGGAAAGACCTCCAGGAACTGATGCAGAGTGAAAGGAGCAGAGCCAGAAGAACATTGTACACAGAGACTGATACACTGTGGTAAAATCAAATGTGATGGGCTTCTGTACCAGCAGAAAGCAATGACACAGGACAGCTCTGAGGGATTTATGGTAAAGAATGCTACCCACATTCAGAGGAAGGACTGCAGGAGAGGAAACATATAAGGAAAAACAACTGCTTGAACGCATGGGTCGGGGTGGACATGATTGGGGATGTAGACTCGAAACTCCCACACCAATGCAACTAACAACAATTTGGAAATAGGTCTTAATCAATGACACATGTTAAAACCAGCGGAAATGTGCATCGGCCATGGGTGAGGGGAGTGCGTGGGGTGAAGAGGAAAGTAGGAGCATGAATCATGTAACCATGTTAAAAATGAATATTAATAAATGTTAAAAAAAAAAGCTTTTATGAAGGGATATTAGCGGAAAAGACACATGAGCAGGACCCAAAGCACAAAAACATTCTCCCACCATCACCACTATACCAGCTGAGACTCCCGTGTATTACCTTGAACCCGGAGAAGAATGGGCACCAATTTAAAGCCATTGCTTCAAAACATCCTTCCCATCAAATCCACTTCCATAGACTGCATAGCTGTCAGAGTTTTTTTGTCCCTAATAAAGTCACTCCCTTGACTGATTGCTTATTGTTCTCATCCCACCAATTCGATTGACTGGTCTGGATCAAGGACTATCTTCCTTGTTTTGCACTGACTCACAGGATCTGGTGATCTGCAAACTCTGATCTGGACTCCAGTTCCCAGATCTCTGATGACTCACTCTTCTAACTTTCAAAGATCACCAGTATCTGTAATACTCCTCTGTGGACCATCAGAGCCACATGCTCCCAGACCACCTGGCATGAGGCTGACAGAGCCAAAAAAGGTTCTCTCTCTCCCCCCAAACAAATGCAGCATTTCATCATAACTAGAATGAAGCCAGGGATAATCTGGTATTCTCATTTACCTTGAAATTAATCCAGATTTGGTCAGGACTTTGGGAGGCAATAAAAAACATGAATGAACAATTATCTCTCTTGTTCAGCTCTGAGACTTCAGGCTGGGCTTATTTAAGGAATTATAAAATTTTTGTCTCATCAGTGCATCTCCTAGCTGCATTTGAATAGTGAAACACAGAGATCAGTAATACAATAAACTAACCATTTTATCTTAGAGAAACTAGTTTCTTTAAAAAAAAAAAAAAAAGCAAAATGATCTTACATGTATAATCGAAATCAAATTGTTTGCTTTGTCATGGGGGAGGGGGAGGAATTTTGAATTAAAAAAAATTTTAATGATTAAAAAAATTGTACATGTCATTGGGAAATATATACCAAAGTAAATTAAAATAATTATTTTTTTCAAAAATAAAAAAGAAAGTATAACATAACAACAAGAAAAGAATTGGGGATATAGACTCATTTCTCTCCCCAAAAAAGTGAGAGTGAAGCAAAAGATGAGAAAGAAAAAAATCTCCAGTTCTTTCCTTAGCAGAGTGAATAGCTCCAACTATTCGTATCTTCTATATGACTCATATATTGCCCTATGCCTTTGTCTTAATGCCTCAGTTTTTGCTTTTGCTAGGAATGGTGGCAATAATGGCAGTGGCAGGGGCAGCTCCACCTGGACCAATAGCCTGCTTACAACCATTTGATAGTTTTCCTCTTGTTCCATTCTCTTTTCTCATGAGGTTTCTCTCTTCCCTCTCCCTTAGGAATGGGAAGTACTAGATTATCAGTCACAGAGTCGCAACAGCTTGGATTTTTAGGATTAAGTAGAAGTAAACTGGAGAATTTCCTACCTGCCAGCAGATATCCATCCTGATATACTTTCTAATTACTCTCCTTCTCTCTTGCCTAATTGAAATCTCCCTTAAGAAAAAGTTCAGCTATGCAAAAAAAAAAAAAAAAAAAAAAAAAAAAAAAAAAACATTGGCAGTGCCTGAAATATTATGATTTGTTTCCTTATAGTCCACTAGCTCTGCCAAGATGAAGAATGAATGTTTCCTCATCAATTTGATTAGTACGAAAAACTAATAAATTAATTTAGGTAAGGTCAACATTTTTATTATGTTGGCATATCCCAAACAGGAGCAATGAATATTTCTTGAATCATTTGTCCTCCTTTATTTCTGTAAATGATTTTATAGTTGTATTTATATTTAGTGTCTTGGTAGTTTAACTATATTATCTTGATAGATGAGACCTACTTTTGTCATTGGCTCCTAAGAAATTAATATTATATCATCAGGTTTTTCTTAGCTAAAATCCTGTGACAGGAAACTAGCTTCATTCCAAATCTTTCAACCATCCATTATCACCATAATAAGAAAAAGCTCAGTGGCCTATCTTAAATGGAGACATACTGGAGCCAGCACATATAAACTAACTGTTAAATTTTCTCTGTAAACATTTACACATTACAAATCGACAAACATTGCAAATCAAAGCTTAATCTATTGCTTTATTAATTACCTAGGCTGAAGAATGTGATGGAAAAAATTATAAAATGCAAATTAAGCTTTTGTTTTTTAATACAGTATTTTATTTTTCCCAACTACATGTAAGACAATTTTTAATATTCATTTTTTTAAAATGTTGAATTCCAAATTCTCTTCTTCCTTCTCTCTCCTCTCCCTCATTAAGAAGGCAAGCAATCTGATATAGCATATAGATACTGAGAAAGCTATGCATGTGCAGTCTATGCAAAACATATTTCCATATTAGTCATGTTGCAAAAGAAAACATTTAAAAAACAAGAAAAGTCAAAAAGTTATTTTAAAAAGATACTTCAATATACAATCAGACTCCATCAGTTCTTTCTCTGAAAATGGATAACATTTTTCATCATTAATCCTCTATAACTGTCTTAGATGATTGTATGGCTGAGAGTAGTTGTTATTCACAGTTGATCATTATACAATACTGCTTTTTACTGAATACATTGTTTTCATGTACAATTTCTTCATTTTGCATTAGTTTATTTAAGTCTTTTCAGGTTTTTCTGAAAGCACCTTGCTCATCATTTCTTAGAGCCCAATAATGTTCCATCCCAATCATACATCAAAACTTATTCAGCCCTTCCTCAGATGATGGACATCCCATTAATTTCCAATTCTTTGTCACCACAAAAAGAACCACTAGCCACATTCTTGTACCCAAGTGTCATTTTCTTTTTTTTTAATCTCTTTGGGATATAAACCCAATCGTGATATTGCTGAGTCAAAGAGTATGCATGGTTTTATAGTCCTTTCAGCATAGTTTCAAGTATCTCTCCAGAATAGCTAGACAAGTTCACAATACCACCAACAATGTTTTAGTGTCCCAATTTTTCCACATACCCTCCAATATTTTCCTTTTTTGTAATATTAGGTAATCTGATAGGTATGAAGTGGTACCTCAGATTTGTTTTAATTAGCATCTCTCTAGAGAATCAATAGTGATTTAGAACATTTTTTTCACATGCCTATAGATAGTTTTGATCACTTTGTCTGAAAACTACCTTTGGCCATTTAACAACTGAGAAATGACTTATATTCTTATAAGTTTGACCCCATTCTCTATATTTCTAAGAAATGAGACCTTTATCAGAGAAACTTGCTATAAACAATTTTTTATATTTATGATTACTGTATATTTTCCCCGTTTATCCTTCTCTCTCCTTTCACCCTATCATTCCTCAAGTGTATTCTTCTGACCACTGCCTCAATCAGCTTAACAGCTCCTCACTTCTTTTGTCCTCTTCCTCTTCTATTTCCCTGTAGGGTAAGATAGATTTCTATATGCAACCGAGTGTGCATGTTATTCCCTCTTTGAGCCAATTCTGAAGAAAATAAGGTTCAAGCATTGTCAGCAAATCCCTCCCATCTTCTCCTTCTCTGTAAAAAATTTTTCCTGCTTCTTTTGTTTGAGTAATTTATCCTATTCTACCTCTCTCCCCTTCTCCTAGTGCATCCCTCTTTCTCATCCCTTAATTTTATTTTTTTTAGATACCTTCTCGTCATATTTGACTCAGACCCATGCCCTCTATTTAGATATATTCCTTCTGACTGCTCTAATAATAATAAAGTTCTTAAAAGTTATAAATATTATCTTCCTTTGTAGGAATACAAACAGTTTAACCCCATTGAATCCTTATGATTTCTCTTTCTTGTTTACTTTTTTTAGGTTTCTCTTAAGTCTTGTATTTGAAAATCAGATTTTCAATTCATCTCTGGTTATTTCAACATGAATGCTTGGAAGTCCTCTATTTCACTGATTATCCATCTTTCTCTTCCCTGAAAGATATACTCAGTTATGCTGGATAGATGATTCTCGGTTATTATCCTAGCTCCTTTGTCCTCTAGCATATCCTATATTAAAACCTTTAATCATTTAATGTAGAAGCTGCTAAATCTAATTATTCTGACTGTGGCTCTACTATATTCAAATTGGTTCTCAGGGGTAGCTAGGTGGCTCAGTGGATTAAGAGCCAGACCTAGAGCCAGGCGGTCCTGGGTTCAAATCCAGACTCAGATACTTCCTAGTTGGGTGACCCTGCACAAGTCACTCGATCCTCATTGCTTAGCCCTTACCATTTTTTTGCCTTGAAGCCAATATACAATATTGATTCTACAACAGAAGATAAAGGTTATTAAAATTAAAAAGAGAAAGAGAATTACTTCTTTCTGGCTACTTGAAGTATTTACTTTTTGACCTGAGAGGTCTGGAATTTGGCTGCAATAGTACTGGGAGTTTTCATTTGGGGATCTCTTTCAGGAAGTGAATTCTTTCCATTTCTATTTTACTCTGCTTCTAGGAAAGAAAGGCAGGGTTGTTTTTTTTTTTTAATTTCCTAAAATATGAAGTCTAGGCTACTTTAAAAATTTTATCTTTCAGATAGTACAATAATTCTTAAATTATGTCTGCTTGATATATTTTCCAGGTCACTTTTCCAGTAAGATATTTCACATTTTTTTAAGAAATTATTTTCATCAGTGAACTTTTGTACCTCCTTTTCCATTTGGTCAGCTCTACTTTTTAGAGTTCTCTTCAATGAATTTTTGTACATCTTTTCCACTTGGCCAATTCTGCTTTTAAGAAGTTCTTATTTCAATGGATTTTTGTGCCTCTTTTACCATTTGGCCTGTTCTTTTTTTTTTTTTTCAGCATTTTTTGTGCTTCTTTACCAAGCTGTTGACTCTTTTTTCATTATTTTCTTACATTACTCTCGTATCTTTTCCTAATTTTCCCTCTATCTCTCTTATTTTTTAACTCCTTTTTGATCTCTCCTAGGAATTCTTTTGGGACCCAAGACCAATTCGGGTTTTTCTGTGAAACTTTAGATAACGCCAATTTAAATTTCTTATCATCTTCTGAGTTTGTGTTTTGATCTTCTCTGTCACCATAATAACTTTCTATGGTCAGGTTCCATTTTTTTGTGATTTGTTCATTTTCCCAGCCTTTTCTTGACTTTTAATTTCATGTTAGCAGTGGGATCTGCTCCCAAGATGGAAGGAACACTGTCCTAAGCTTCAGATCTTTCATGCAGCTGTTTTTTAGAGCTAGTTCTAGGGGTCTATAGTTTTTTAGTTCCTCCAAGGTGATATATGATCTAGAAAAAGATGTGGTCACTGGTTTTCTGGCTTGTGCTCTGGTCTATGAGCAACCACCATCATTCTTTTCTGTCCTGGAACTATGACCAGGGTCCTCACTCCCTTGCAGCCACACATTCTTGGTATGCTAGTACTTCTTCTTGCCCTGAGACTATGACCCAGAATCACATGTGAACAATGCAACAAGACATACACCTAGTACCAACAAAGGGTCTCCTGTCATCTCCTTTTGACCAGTCTTATGACCCCCTCACAGTTCATGGGCTTGTGATAATGAGATTAAATCTACCTTGCCCATTCTCAAATCTAATCACCAAAAGTGTAAACAACTCCACTTAACTCACAAGTTGGGAGGTCTGTGACACGTGTGCTAGAGTGAGTGACAAATCAAAATCTACTGACTGCCCCTTAGACAGTCCTAAGAAAAGTGTCTGTTGTGATTGGACACGTAAACTAGGAGGAAGGCACAGGAAGTCATGCAAAAGAAGCCCCTTTAAAAGAGAGTTCAGGGAGTTCAGCTGCATTCTTCTTGTTCCTGTCTTAGACCTGAATGACTTCTTCTTGTTCGTGACTTGGACCTGGAGGAACTCTGGACCTGGAACCCTGAGACCTTGGTGAGACTGTTCTTAAATCTTTCCTTTGGAATTCCACATGGTGAGTGTGAAGACTAAATCTTCCTGAACTTCTCTTAAGGAACTTCCCTTTCAAAAGAGACTCTGCGACTGAAGCCTTTGCTTCATTTACCTCCAGGGCCCTCTGGCCCTTGGGCCTTCTGGCTCTCAGGCTCTGCAGCCTTTCTTGACTGAGGAACAATTAGATTTGCCTGGGTTAAACTAGGGGACCAGAACAAATTACCTAGTATGTTAGATTACTTATCCTATGCTATCCTCTCTCTAATTTCCTTATTTTCTCTTCCTCTTCCCATTTGTAAATAAAATTCCATAAAAAGTCATTTTGACTTGAGGTTATTCTTTAATTAGAGATTGATAATTATTCAATTCCCTGGCGACCAAACCTTTTACTATTTACCCAACCAAAACCCCTTTTTACCCCTTACATTTGGCAACCCAAAAGTTGTACTGACTACTCTCAATCTTCTGAAATTTTTGTGACTCTTCTTTCACTCTGTAAACCTCAACTCAACCCAGCTAAAGAAGTAAGTTCAATTTTTTTTCTCTTTTTTTCCTTAAAATAAATAGCACACAGCTGTTTTAAATTTTAGTGGCAGAGCCCTAAAATCCCGCTTGGGGAATTGGTTCCCAAAACACCCCTATGCCAGGAAAAACCCTGGACAGAGGATCCCATCTTCAGGTACTTTGCTGGCAGTACTCAGCACTGGCAGCAGCTGCTTTGTTTCTTGACTAGCTGTATAGGCCTTACCCAAGGGAACTGTTTCCAAACAGCCTTAAGTTAAAAAAAAAAAATTCCAATTAGCAGACCCTCAGGTTTTCACCTGGGGAAGGATTGGCTGGTTTGCTTTACCAGCAGCAAACAAAAAAAAAACTCCATAAAAAACTGGAGAAAAGTCATTGAGCTTAGTGCCTTGTTTTACTCCTGGAAATCTACTTTCATTTTTCTAAGCCCCATGTCTTTCTAGAAATTAATGTAAGAAAGAAATGAAACCTAGGGAAATCAATCAGGAACCATAAAAACTGGTCCTTTTTACCTTAAGAGGCTTTTAGAGCCCCTCAAAAAGGAAAAAGTAATTTATAAAAACTCTTTTTGCCCTACAAAACTCATAAAAGCCACATTTTACCCGAAAAAGGAAACACTGCTTGGGAAGCATGTGGATACTATCCTTTGTTTGTTTGTTTGTTTGTTTGTTTTTTATCCTTAGCAGCTACTTAATCCTATACTTAGCCTCAGATTAAAGGTTCCTAGCCTGCCCTTCACCAAAAAGTTAATTAAATCTTGAAGTGTGACATACTTAATAAAAGTATGAAGTCCTTAAAGGAACCACACCCTTGCTTCTGATTCAGGCATTTCCATAGCCTGCTGCTGACTTTCTAGGATGTTATTGCTCTGGTTCAGCCTATGCTGGACTGAGCTCTCTCCCCCCAGTGAAAGAACTTTCCACTTGACCTTCTAACTTATTTAGAATTAGAATTTTGTTTAACCCATCCTTTTTTCAGTTCTGCTGCTCCATTCATTTTGAGGTGTTATTTTAAAGATGTTTGGAGGGGAATTTGGGAGACCTCAGGTGAGTCCTTCACTTTAACCCACCATCTTTGATCCAACCTCCTTGTGTTTTGCATTTTTGAACAGTTGGCTGTCACATTTGTCATCACATCTTTGCCTACATAGCTAGAGAAGAACACTATGTTAGAAGTCAAGGACCACTTTCCAAGCAGCATTTCTCCATGAAAAGTTTAGAGAACATACTCCCTGCCAGTAGAAAAGATACAGGGTATAGATGAAAAACCAGGGAATATCTTGGCTTGGATATTAGATTAATGTTAAATAACTTTTGGCAGACTTGTGCCTAAAACATAGCATGGTATTAATATTTTTTCTTCAACAGTTAAAAATGCTTTAAATGTAAGCCTACTATTCCCAGGACCTTTGGTGATAGATCAGAGAATGTGAAACCTACCACCATCACTACCATCACTAATTCAGAGAAGGGTAAAAATACTTTATAATTTCTGTTCATCCCTTAGCTTTGCAGTCAACATTGGGAAAATACTATCAGAATAGGGGCTCAAACAGACTGGGAAAAAAATTTTATAACTAAACTCTCTGATAAAGGCTTCATTTCCCAAATATAAAGGAAATAAGTCAAATTTACAAAAAAAAAATCAAGCCATTCCCCAATTGGCAAATGGTCAAGGGCTATGAATAGGCAGTTTTCAGATGAAGAAATCAAAACTATCAATAATCATATGAAAAAGTGTTCTAAACCCCTCCTGATTATGCAAATCAAAACAACTCTGAGATACCACCTCATACCTAGCAGACTGGCCAATATAACAATAAAAGAAAATAATTAAATACTGGAGATGTGGCAAAATTGGGACATTGATGCATTGCTGGTAGAATTGTGAATTGATCCAACCATTCTGGAAGGCAATTTGGAACTATTCCCAAAGGGCTTTAAAAGAATACCTGCCATTTGATCCAGCCATACCACTACTGGGTTTGTACCTCAAAGAGATAATAGGGAAAAATACTTGTACAAAAATATTCATAGCTATGCTCTTTGTGGTGGCAAAAAAATGGAAAATTAGGAGGTTTCCCTTGATTGGAGAATGGCTGAACAAATTGTGGTATCTGATGGTGATGGAATACTATTGTGATGAAAGGAATGATGAACTGGAGGAATTCCTTATGAACTAGAACCATGAACTGACGCAGAGTGAAATGAACAGAATCGGGAGAACATTGTTCATTGAAACTGAAACCTTGTGGAACAATCAAATGTAATAAACTTTGCTACTAGTAGTAATGCAATGATCCAGGATAACACTGAGAAAGAACCTAGCCTCATCCAGAGAAAGAACTGTGGGAGTAGAAATGCAGAAGAAAAACATATGATTGATCACATGGTTTGATGGGGATATGACTGGGGTTTGGGTTTTAACACTCTACTGCAAATATAAATAATATGAAAATAGGTTTTGAGCAATGATACATATATAACCCAGTGGAATTGCTTGTCAGCTCCAGGAAGGGGGAGGGAGGAGGGGAGGAAAAGAACATGAATCATGTAACCATGGAAAAATCATCTAAATAAACAAATAAATGTTTTAAATAAAACCATAGGGGCTCAAGTTAAAAACACTGGAGAAAAATCTCCCTACCACATCATTTTGATGTAATCTCCCCAGTTTAACTACCAGTGATTAGCATCGAAATTTCACTTAGCCAATTAACATTCTTTAAGTGTGGTTTTTTTTTAACCCTTACTTTCAGTCTTGGAATTAATACTTAGCATTGGTTCCAAGGCAGAAGGACAATAAGGGCTAGGTTCCTGGGGTTAAGTGGCTTACCCTGGGTCACACAGCTAGTCAGTGTCTGAAGTCAAATTTGAACCTAGGACTTCCTATCTCTAGATCTGGCTCCCAAACCATTAAGCCGCCTCCTTGTCCCAACATCCATTAGTTTTTACAAAGGGTTATTTACTGTAAAGATACTGGTTAGTGGATCAGAACCAGGCATAGAATGTGTAGCAATCCAGGTATACATTAATCTTGATATTATTTTAAGGGTGCTCAAAAACTGACTCTTGTATTGCTAATGATTGATTTCTGTAATCTTGAGTTAAATTGAACCTCAACCTTGCCAAATTCCTAGCCCTTCCCTAAGGCTACACTCCTGAAGATTGATCAGCAATTTCAGTCTCCTTATTTTACCTGCAAAGATCAATTGACATATATATCAAACATCCTTAGATGCCTAAGGCCATATCAGCTCCAGATCCAGGTATTAGCTCTACCTATTGTTTTAGGTCCTGGCAGTTTGTATCTCCTGATGATTACCTCATAATGTTGATGTATCAGACTTCTTGGCTCTCCCCTTCCCCCTATACTGTTGTAACCCCAATAAAAGTAGCTATATGGCACCTGAGGAAGAAGCTCTGAACCATCTAAGCGCTTGACCACCAAAGCTTACTCGCTGTCTGTCTACCTTATGCCAGAACTTTCTGTCTGTGTGTCTTTATCCTTATGTTCTCTTTCCATTAGTCCTTAACCCGTAACCCGTTTTCACTCAGTCCTTGGTTCCCCTTTCTGAGTGTCCAACCCACTAGGAATCTTTTTAGAGTCGGTGGACTGCTTCAGAATGTCTGCACATGACCACAAAGACAGACTGGGCTTGTCTAGATCCCATCACATAAAATTTGTATAAGGAAACCTTATGTAACCTGGACTTATCCCTTCTTCTCTGTCATTATCATAAAAACCTAAGAAACGTTGGGCTAGGGGCAGACAGACACTTTCCCAGATGCACTTCTATTTTTTCCTTTTTTTTTTAAACCCTTAACTTCTGTGTAATTGGCTCCTTGTTGGAAGAGTGGTGAGGGTGGGCAATGGGGGTCAAGTGACTTGCTCAGGGTCACACAGCTGGGAAGTGTCTGAGGCCAGATTTGAACCTAGGACCTCCCATCTCTAGGCCTGACTCTCAATCCACTGAGCTACCCAGCTGCCCCCTTCCCCCCCCCCCCCCGCCCCCATGCACTTCTAAGAAGACAAGAGAACAGTCAAGGAAGAAGAATGGGGAAGGAGCTGGACTTGGCACTCATGTTCTCCTGTTAGAGCCCCTCCCAGCATGGAAGGGAGGATGCCTGAGCAAGGTGGAGCTGGGGGTGAGTCTGGAAGGATGTCCAGACCAGATCAAATGACAAGCATAAAGGAATGAGCAGAGGACCAGCAGATTACAGAGTGGGATAAAGGAAACATTAATATTCGATTAAGCTCCATTAACAATACCTTTCTTTCCTACTCCATTCCTACATCAGGGAAACTTTTCTTATTTATCAGTTTGTCCCTTACTGCCTTCATTTTCCCTCCTTGGCTGTCAGACTAAGCATCTAGCACCAAGAAGCTATTTCCCTGACTATTTCATTTCTATGCTATTTGTGGTTTTATGCCATTTGAGAGTGTGAGAGAGGAAACCATTTCTTAAAGTGAAGAAACAACTTTTTTTCTCTATGGAGAAGCTCCAGGCAGATGCTGGTGCCAATTAGAGAATAAGAGAAAGCCTATGTGATTTGTCAGTAATAGAGTAAAAAAATTACTCAGACTCTAGACTTAGTTTCTCTGAACTTGGTGTGAGAATAGGAGAAGACCAAGAGAAGCTCAGTGCCAGGCGGTCAGGAGCAGTCACTTTTGGCCCAAGGGCACTTTAGAGCTCAGGCCCAGTTTTCCCAGCCACTCAACTGTCTGTGGAGAAGGGTAAACAATCAGGCATGATAAATTGGCCCTAGAAGCCTTCCAGCCTCACTCACACACTTTCCTGCAGTCATTAGAAGAATTCTTAATGGACACAAGAAAGCAATCTTGTCCTGCTTTCATCAATCACCTCTTGGTTACCTTTGCAGTCTTTTATGAAACTCTATATCTTACCTTTCTATCTGGACCTGAGTTCAAATCCAGCTTCAGACCGTTCCTAGCTGTGTGACTTACACAAGTTACTTAATCTCTATCTGTCTCAGTTTCCTCAACTGTAAAATGGGATAATAGCACCTTCCTCCCAAGGTTGTTGTGAGGATCAAATGAGATATTTGTAAAGGACTTAGCATAATGCCTAGCACATAGTAGGTATTTAATAATTGCTTATTATCCTCCTACCTATAGCTTCCTGCATCTTGCTCCAATACCCTAACTTTAAAATGTAGATGTGACACAGATTAATGGTAAAAGGTTGGAGCAGAATTTATTATGCATTATCTTTTTTTAAAAAAATTTTTTTAAACCCTTAACTTCTGTGTATTGGCTCCTAGGTGGAAAAGTGGTAAAGGTGGGCAATGGGGGTCAAGTGACTTGCCCAGGGTCATACAGCTGGGAAGTGTCTGAGGCCAGATTTGAACCTAGGGCCTCCCATCTCTAAGCCTGACTCTCAATCCACTGAGCTACCCAGCTGCCCCTATTATGTATTAGCTAAAGTAAAAAAGCAAGAGTAGCAATCACAATATCAAACAAAGCTAAAGTAAAAATTAATCTCATTAAAAGAAATAAGGAAGGAAATTACATCTTCCTAAAAGGTACTACAAAAAATGAAGTAACATCAATAAAATGCAGATGTGATGGTAAATGGAACATATAACTTAAAAAGAGAGAGAGAAGGGCCTCTTTTATTGCAATTATTCAAGGAAAACTCACATTTTTTGCTTGAATTTTAAGGACAAGTAGCCACAGAAAGATAGAAAGGTACTCTAGATTTTGATGCATATCAACTTGAAAAGGGAACTCTTTTCTAGTTTCTTTGCTCAACAGAGAACCAAAATTGTACCTTATCTATGCCTGACAAGATTTAGCTTAATCATCTATAATATAATACAATATAAACAATCATCTGATTTCCTGGTATGTAATAGACAAATGTAGAGATAAAGAGCATCCTATCATTCATTGATAGAGTTCATAGAGTGCTGAACTTGGAGTCTGGAGAGATGAAGGGTTTTCTTTTTTTTTTTTCAATAGATTTCCCCAGATTACATGTTCAATTGTAATAATCATTTTCTGACATTTTGTGATCCATGTTTTCTCCTGTCCCTTGCTCCTGGAGACAGCAGGTAATATATGTTATTCATGTGTTATCATATAGTACCAGTTTCCATATTCATCATGTTGTAAAGGAAGGAAGGAAGAAGAAAAGAACGAGAGAGAGAGAGAGAGAGAGAGAGAGAGAGAGAGAGAGAGAGAGAGAGAGAGAGGGAGGGAGGGAGGAAGGAAAGAAGGAAGAAAGGAAGGAAGGAAAGAAGAAAGAAAGAAACAGAGAGAGAAAGAAACAAAGAATCAAAGAAAGAAACAAAGAAAGGAAGAAAGAAAGAAGGAAAGATGGATAGAAGGATAGATGGATAGATAGATGGATGAATGGTCCTCCATCTCCTCAGAAGGAAAGGAGTCACTGGCTTCTGTTTCATTTCGACTCATTCATATCTTATGAGTAGCCAAGTAGTCCTGGCAAAAAGAGGAAGGGAAAAAGTTAAGAGGTTCCAGTAGTAGAGTTCTTAATGCCCAACTATAGTGAATAGGTTCTGGGATGGCCGGGACAGCAAGGAGGAAATTAAAGGGATATATTTAAAAGGAAAGGCAAATTGTGTGTGACTGAGATTCACAGTTTCATATGTAGCTCACTTTTTCTGTTCCATTCTACATGTGGAAATATTCATTTTATCTAGTTTTTATTATGTCCAAAATAAAAATTAATAAAAATCTATTTTTAAAAACCCTTTGTCACTTCCACACCATCCAGAGACACCAAATTAGGATTTTCATGGAGTAAATTTATCCATCAGTAACTAAATAAATCTTGAATATAATCCAGTATAGAAAATACTATGAGAGTTCAAGGGTCAAGTTCTAAATGAGCTGGAGCAAATATTCTTTTATAGTTCAAATAGCAGCCTAAGGTGATTAAAGGAACATAATATCTAGGCTCAGGATTGCCACCAATTGTATTAAAAGAAAAAACAAAAACACTTATGGTTCCATTTCCTCATCTACTCCTAGTGTCTCTGCAACTTCTAACCCAATTAACCTTCCTTTGTGAAAAAAAGAAAATTTTCTTGTATGTTCTCAAACAAATCTTCTCTCTGACTCTTGTCATTTTATCCCTCCTTCAGATAGAAAGTGACATGATTTGAAGAGTAATAGGATAATGCATTTCTTAGAGGCTATAAAGCAAGCCTTGTTACTTTACTTTAGCCCAACAGTGAAATAACACAGTTCAGTGGGAAAAAATGTTGCATTTGGAATCAGAAGTCTTGAGTTTAAAACCTGACTTTGCTATTTACTAATATTTGTGTGACCTTGGACAATTAATTTCTGCAGGCTTCAGTTTCCTCGTCTAAAATATGAAGGTAATAAGGGATATATTTAAAAGGAAAAGCTATGTGTCAGGCACTATCCTTGAGTGCTTTAAAAATATCACCTCATTTAATCCTTACAACAACCTTGGCAGGTAGGGGCTATTATTATCCCTATTTCATCATTGAAGGATCTGAGACAGATATTAAATGATTTTTCCAAGTTCAGTATATATGGACATATTTGAACTCAGATCCTCCATGACTCCACATCCAGCACCCTATCCTCAGCATGGCTGTCCCTTCTAGCTCTAAATTTATACTTCTTTTAAATGACTGCGTTTAAAAGTTCAAGGAAGGGGCAGCTGGGTAGCTCAGTGGATTGAGAGCCAAGCCTAGAGATGGGAGGTCCTAGCTAGGTTCAAATCTGGCTCAGACATTTCCTAGCTGTGTGACCCTGGGCAAGTCACTTGACCCCCATTGCCTAGCCCTTATCACCCTTTTGCCTTGGGGCCAATATACACAGTATTGACTCTGAGGGGGAAGGTAAGGATTTTTATAGATAGATAGATAGATAGATAGATAGATAGATAGATAGATAGATAGATAGATAGATAGATAGATAGATAGATAGAATAAAAGTCCAGGGAATGGAGGAGGCAGAGTTCCTATGAGAATGTGCAGATGGAAACTAGAGCCACCAAGGAAGTTTATTCTCCTCTAAAATCTCCTCAATAGAGTCAGACTATATGTCTAATTCTAACTAGCCCAACTGGGAAATATGTGTCCTTGGTCACTGAGGGTCCAGATAAGAGAGTTAATGATTTGGTCCTACCCACCATCCCCTCTAAAAAAGCCATCAGTGGTGGGCCAGTGGGGTCATCCCTGCATATGAAAGACAGTCCATTATGAAACTTGCTTTCGAACACTTGTGTTTTAGATAATCCATCTCAGATGAAACAACCAAAGGAATTCACATGAAGAATGAGAAGAAAGACAATCCCACGTGACCCAGTAACCTGCTCCTTTCCTTCCTAACATTTGCTCACCCAAAGAAATCTTTACCAACCCTAAGCTTCCATAGTGATATTTATAGTAAAAAGGGATATCATCCTCCTCTGAATTCCCTTGAGAATGATCATAATTGACTTTGTTTTGCAACCTGGTATACAACCATTATCTCATAGTGGCCTCACAACCTTATAAGTTAAGTGCTACACATATTATTTTTTCCACTTTGCAGATGAGGAAACTGAGGCTAACAATAATAATAGCTAGTGATTATATAGTGCTTTAAAGTGGGCAACGAAATTGCCAAGTTTTATTTCATTTGATTCTGATAACAACCCAGTGAGATAGAGGCTGTTATTAGACCCGTTTTACAGATGAGAAAACTGAGGCTGAGGAGGTAGGGCAGAATAGAATTCAGGTTTTCCTGATTCAAGTCCTGCCTTTTTTAGGTGTCTTGGTGAGAGGGGTCAAATGAGCGACTTGGCCAGTATCATACAATTTAAAAGTGTTTGAGGTGGGATTTGAGTCCATATCCCCTTGACTCCAAGTTATTTGGCTTACAGCTCTAGTATGGGCTTCTTTTTTCCAATTTGAATAGCTCTTTGTAGACTAGAGAAAGAGCTGGCATAATTTATAATCACCTTAAGAACTCTAGTTCTTGGCAGAACCAGGAAAACACTGTACACAGTAAAGGCAATATTGTACAATGATCAACTGTGAGTGATTTAACTATTCTCAGCAATACAATGACCTAAGACAGGTCCAAAGAGCTCCTGATGAAAAATGCTGTCCACTTCCAGAGAAAGAACTGGTGGAATCTGAATGTAGATTAAACCATACTATTTTCACTTTACTTTTTCCTTTGGGGGTGGGGGTGGGGTCTAGGTTTTCTTTCACAACTTGATGAATATGGAAATAAGTTTTGCATGATGGCACATGTATAGAGAGGAAGGGAATCTGGAACTCAAAATTTGAAAAAAATGAAAATTAAGAATTATTTGTACATGTAATTAGGGAAAATAGTGGTTTGTTGTTGTTTTTTCTTTTTTTAAACTCTGGCTCTTGGACCCACAGGAAAATTTCAGCCAATTATTGGCAGAACTCCCAGACTCTCCCTTGGGATTACCATCAAAACCAGAAATTCCATGTCTTTTGCTAGGAACGATGGCAAAGGGTGGTACATTATGCAACGCTACCAGAATGATTGAGGGAAGGAGGCAGAGATACTTATCATCATGGATGGACAAAATGTCACTGTAGCATTCACGGTAGGAGAGAGAATTAGGAAACCCCAATAGCAATGTCTGACATTGATATGGCATTTCTCACACGTTGTCTGATTCTTACAAATGAGCTCCGAGGTAGATAAGGCAGAGATTGTTCCGTTTAGGGGACAGCACGTGTGATTTCACTGGACTAGGAAACTCTTGTTGAGGTAACTCCATCTACCATCGCAATTCGACACCTGTACCATTTACGGCCAGTTACAGGAAAGCAGAAACAGTTTAAAGGACTGGCATGGAGACACGATGCCTTTAACAGAGGAGGTCTTCCCCAACACCAGGGCCAGCTCTCTAGCCACTTTTCCATTCTGACTTTTATTTTACAAATTTAAAAATTATGCTCAATTTGCAACTGATGCATAGAGAAATTAAAACACTTGGAATTATAGAATTTTAGAAACCCAGAGGACTCTTATCTCTCCAATCTGGTCCCACCTTCTTATTTTACAGATAAGGAAATCGAGGTCCTCCAAAATGGCTCCACAGTAGAGCCTGACAATTTCTCCTGCTGTGACCATGGGAGCCTCTTCACTTGTGAGTCTCAGTTTCCTCATCTGTAAAGGATCCCAGCCAGCTCTGAAACGCTATTATTCTTGGATTCCAAGAGCTCTTCTTGCTGTGTTTAGAAATAGCTAACAACTCAAATAACACTCCCTTCTCTCCCCCCACCTCCATCTCACTCCCCCACGCCCTGCCCCGGGGCACAAGGGAAGCTCTAACTGCCCAGGGGACTGCCTTGCAGGAGATGGACACAGAGGAGTTGTGTTCTTACCTCTTCTCCTGGGCTGCTGCTGGCCAGTGCTGGCAGCGGTCTTCCTCTGACTCAGGACCTCCTCTCCCTCAGCTTCCAGCCTCCTACTACATTTTGCATAACTGTTCCTCTGCGAGCCTCTTTTCTTAGGAGCAGTTTTTGTGTCTTCTGGCAGCCAAGCAATGAGCCCTCCTCCTAAGACTGCTGTGGGACAGACGGCAGAGCCTGTCAGGGAGCGGTGCTGGGGACAGCTCTGAGAGCCACATGCCAAGTGGGGTGAGCAGTGCGACCACAAGGCTAGCTAAAGCCCGGGGGAAGTTTCCAGCGCAGAAGCTTCCCTGCTACTGGGCAGGGAGGAGCAGAGGAGGAGGAGGAAGAGGAGGAGAAGGAGGAGAAAGCATTCACTCCCCTGGGTAGCAGGGTGACTCTAGCACGGGGACTCCTCCTGGGGCAGGAGCTTTCTGACTGCTTCAGGAATGGGTGAGAACAGAAGGAATGTGGACAGACAGGGGGGAATGAGGCCAGCTAGGGGGAAGCTACAGACCCACGAAGGACCACTAGGATGCCCCAACCTCCATCCTGCACTGATCATAGAGAGCTTTTATCTCCCTGAGATCTTCCCAGAGGAGCAGAAAAGGGGAAAGCTGGGCTCCCACTCTTTTGAGTCTACAATCACTTAAGTATGAGGTGTATGTATGGGGGCTGCGGCACAGTGGGGAGAAGAGCTTCTGCCTTCTTCCTGGAGGAAAGGATACTAACTCCCTGGGATAGAGGCATAATGGGGCTATTTTTAAGGCAGAAGTGGAAGAAGCATTTTATCTTTTCTCATTCTTTTTTCTGCTGCTATTAACTGATGTCATCAGACTTCATGATGAATTCAAACAATCAATAAACATTGATTAAGTGCCACTTGTCCCCAGCACTGTGCTAAGGGTTGGGATTACCAAAAGAGGCAAAAGACAGTCCCTGCCCTCAAGGATACCGTGCCCTCAATACTCAGGTTGTATTTAATATCTCCTTCCTTTATCAAGCTTCTGGATTTTTTGGGTCTTGGAAGAGCTAGACTGAGTAGGAAAGTGGACTAAGTCTAGTGTACTCTTTTTGCAAGTTTCTATCAGTGAAGAGTTTACCCAATCAAAAAGCATGATCACTTAAACATAAAAGAAGATGTGGTCATTACTCTCTAGGATCACAATCAGCCTATTATTTGTCTCAATTGTGTTGATTTTGTGTCTCCCTCCCTAATTTCCCAATTGCTGAATTCTCTCTAGGTCTCTTCCCTCCTTCAAATTCCCTAAACTGTACATTTAACTCAACAAATATTTTATTACATGCTTACTAAGTATAAATTAGTCTAATCTGCCATAGTGAGATATATAGTGAGATGACAGCAATAGAAGCTTACTATCCAATAAGTAGCTAGAAGGAGCAGTGCATCTGGCCAGTAGATTATTCAATGTTCCTCTAATTTACTTATACTTTCCCTCTTTATATTTAGGTCATTTACCCATTTTAAATTTATCTTGGTATAAAGTGTGAGATGTTGATCTAAACCTAATTTTCCCCATGCTGTTTCCCAATTTTTCCAGCAGTTTTTGTCAAATAATGGATACTTGTCCCCAAAGCTGGGATCTTTGGGTTTATCAAACGCTAGATTGCTGAGGTCATTTACCCCAAGTTTATTCCATTGATCCACTCTTCTATCTCTTAGCCAGTACCATATTGTTGTGAAGATCACTGCTTTATAGTACAGTTTAATATCTAGTACTTCTAGGCCACCATCCTTCACATTTTTTTCATTAGTTCCCTTGATATTCTTGATCTTTTGTTCTTCCAGATGAACTTTGTTAAAATTTTTTTGAAATCTATTAAAAAATCTAGTTTTTTGGTAGTTTGACAGGTATGGCACTGTATAAATAAATTTGGGAAGGATTGTCATTTTTATAATGTTAGCTCATCCTACCCAGGAACAATTAATGTTTTTACAATTGTTTAGATCTAGTTTTATTTGTGTGAAAAATGTTTTGTATCTGTGTTCATATAATTCCTGAGTTTGTCTTGGCAAAAAGATTCCTAAATATTTTATTTTCTCTAGAGTGACTTTAAATGGTGTTTCTCTTTTTAACTCTTGCTGCTGAGTTTTGTTGGAAATTTACAGAAATACTGATGACTTATGTGGGTTTATTTTGTACCCTACAACTTTGCTAAAGTTATTGTTTCCACTAGCTTTTTAGTTGATTTTCTTGTATTCTCTAAGTATACCATCATATCATTTGCAAAGAGTGATAGTTTAGTTTGCTCATTGCCTACTTTAATCCCTTCAATTTCTTTTTCTACTCTAATTGCTACTGCTAGCATTTCTAGTACAATATTCAATCATAGTAGTGATAATGGGCATCCTTGCTTTAATCATGATCTTATTGGGAAGTGTTCTTAATTGTTTCCATTGCAGATGATGCCTATTGATTGTTTTAAATAAATATTGCTAATTATTTTTAGGAAAGGTCCTTTTATTCCTATACTTTCTGGTGTTTTCAATAGGAATGGGTGTCGTTTTTTGTCAAGGGCTTTTTCTGCATCTATTTAGATAATCATGTGATTTCTATTAGTTTGGTTGTTGATATGATCAATTATGTGGATGGTTTTCCTAATATTGAACTAGCCTTGCATTCCTGGTATAAATCCCACCTGGTCATAGTGAATAATCCTTGTGATAATTTGTTGTAATCTTTTTGCTAGTATTTTATTTAAGTTTTGGCACCTATGTTCATTAGGGAGATTGGTCTATAGTTTTCTTTCTCTATTTTTTGGTCTTCCTGACTTGGGAATCAATACCATGTTTGTGTCATAAAAACAATTTAGTTAAGACTCCTTTTTTACTTATTTTGTCAAATAGTTTGTTGAGTACTAGGAGTAATTGTTCTTTAATGTTTGATAAGAATTCACTTGTGAATCCATCTGGCCCTGGGGATATTTTCTTAGGGAGTTCCTTGATGGCTTGTTCAATTTCTTTTTCTGAGATGGGATTATTTAAGTATTCTATTTCCTCTTTTGTTAATCTAGGCAATTTATATTTTTTTAAATATCCATTCATTTCCCCTAGATTGTAATATTTATTGTCATATAACTGGGCAAAATAGCTCTTAATAATGATTTCATCTCTAATGAAGAGGACTTCATTAGAGATGAAATCACCCTTTTCATTCACGATTGTTAATTTGATTTCTCTTCTTTTCTTTTTTAAATTAAATTAACCAATACTTTATCTATTTTATTTGTTTTTTCAAAATACTAGATACTAGTCTTATTTACTTGTTAAATAAGTCTTCTACTTTAAATTTTATTAATTTCTCCTTGATTTTTAGGATTTCCAATTCAGTCTTTATCTGAGGGTTTTTAACTTGTTTTTTAGTTTTTTTAGTTGCATGCCCAATTAGTTGATGTTCTCTTTCTCTTTTTTGTTGAGATAGACACTCAGGGATATAAATTTTCCACTGAGTACTGCTTTGGCTGTATCCCATAAATTTTTTTTTTAATTTTTTTTTTAAACCCTTTAACTTCTGTGTATTGACTTATAGGTGGAAGATTGGTAAGGGTGGGCAATGGGGGTCAAGTGACTTGCCCAGGGTCACACAGCTGGGAAGTGTCTGAGGCCGGATTTGAACCTAGGACCTCCCATCTCCAGGCCTGGCTCTCAATCCACTGAGCTACCCAGCTGCCCCCCCATAAATTTTTATATGTTGTTTACTCGTCATTCTCTTCAATGAAATCAGTAATTATTTCTATGATTTATTCTTTAAGTTTTGAGGAATTAGATTATTTAATTTCCAATTAATTTTTTTAAAATTTCCCTCTACATAAACACTAATTATAATTTTATCACATTATAATCTGAAAGTTATATTTATTATTTCTGCTTTTATGTATTTATTTGCAATGTTTTTATGCCCTAGTACATGGTCAATCTAAGGTTTAAGTATTACCTGTCACCACCCTCATCCTCCCCTTCTTTTAATAGTATTCTCCCCCACCTTGAGCACTTCTTTTTGTGATATAATTTACCCCATTTGACCTCTTCCTTGCATTTCTCTTAGTATAATCATCTTTTTTTCCATAAATTTTTACATATCATCTAAACTGCTTAATACCACAACCTCTGCCTATGTATATTTCTTCTATCTACTATGATAATGATAACAATTTTTAAGAGTTATAGATATCATTTTTCCATATAAGAATATAATCAATTTGACTTTGTTGAAGCTCTTAAATTTTCTCTCCATCTTATTTTTTTTTTTACCCTTGTACTTTGGTGTATTGTCTCATAGGTGGAAGATTGGTAAGGGTGGGCAATGGGGGTCAAGTGACTTGCCCAGGGTCACACAGCTGGGAAGTGGCTGAGGCCGGGTTTGAACCTAGGACCTCCTGTCTCTAGGCCTGACTCTCACTCCACTGAGCTACCCAGCTGCCCCTTATAGACACTCAGGGATATAAATTTTCCACTGAGTACTGCTTTGGCTGTATCCCATAAATTTTTATATGTTGTTTACTCGTCATTCTCTTCAATTTTTTTTTATGGTTCTCTTGAATTTTTTATTTGAACATTAACTTTTCTGTTTAATTCTGGTCTTTTCTTCAGGAATGCTTGGAAATCTTCTATTTAATTTTATTAAATGCTCATGCTTTCTCCTGAAAGTATATAGTCAGTTTTGATGGGTAGGTAATTCTTGGTAGAAGACCCAGTTCTCTTGCCTTCCAGAATATCATATTCCAAGTCTTGTGGTCCTTCAGTGTGAAAGCTTCCTGTGTAATCCTGACTTGGACTCCATGATATCTGAATTGTTTATTTCTGGCCACTTGTCATATTTTCTCCTTTTCCTGAGAGCTCTTGAACTTGGCTATAACATTCCTAGGAGTTATCATTTGGGAATTTATTGCAAGAGGTGATCTGTGGATTTTTTTTAATGTCTATTTTGCTCTCTTGTTCAAGAATATCAGGATAATTTTCTTGGATAATTTCTTGTAATATGATGTCTAGGTTTTTTTTTTTTATCATGACTTTCAAGTAGTCCAATAATTCTCAAATTGTCCCTCCTGGATCCATTTTCCAGATCAGTTGTTTTTCCAATGAGAAATTTCATGTTCTTTTCTATTTTTTCATTCTTTTCATTTTGTTTCATTATTTCTTGATGTCTCATGAAATCATAGCTTCTACTCGCCCAATTCTAGTCTTTAAAGACTAGTTTTCATCCATGATCTTTTGGTTCTCCTTTTCCATCTAATTTATTCTATTTTTTATGGCATTCTTTTCATCATTGAACTTTTTTGCCTGTTCTTCCAGCAAGTCAATTTTGGTTTTAAACCTGCTTATTACTTCATTTGATTCTTGTGTCTCTCTTTCCATTTGACCAATTTTTCCTTTTAAGCTATTACTTTATTTTTGTATTACTTTCATTTCTTTTTCCCACTTTTCTTCCCATTGTTATTCTATCTATCTTACTTGGTTCTTGAACTCTCTTTTGAGTTCATCCAGAGCTTGTGACCAGTTTCCATTTTTTGGAAAGCCTGCATATATTTTCTTGTTTCTTACCCTCTCCTGATGTTTCTGGTTTTTGCTCTTTTTCTCTATAGAAATTTTCCAGTGTCAAAAGCTTTTTTTTGCTTCTGTTTACTCATTTTCCCACTCAAGAACTAGGAATCCTGCAAGTTGCTGATCACTTTAATCCTAGCTTTTGGCTCACAGGGTTTTGCCTTGGGCTATCTTCACTGCCCTTTCAGAGGTCCAAGTGAACCCAGTGCTATGGAGCTCTGAATCTCATTCCAGGGTCTGGAGCTTAGAGTAGGTGGGGGTGGGGGTCTGGCCAACCAGCACTTTTTCTTGTGTAGTTTTGCCCCCTTAAATCATGGAAATCCACTCTCTCTGTCTACCTTTCGTGTTGTGTTTAGTTGGATAGTCCCCTCACTCATCCTGTTTTGACTTCTGTCCTTTTGAAACATTTTTTAAAAATCATTTTGGAAGGTTATTCAAAGCAGTTTTAGGATTTCCCTGCTACTATGCCACCATCTTGGCTCTGCCCCACAACCCCCACCCCAATAGAATACATTTATGATAGTACCGCTCCCCTATTCAACAAATGCCAATGCCTCTTTATAACTCCTAGGAGTAAATATAAACTCCTCTGTGTGGTATTTAGAGAACTTTGCTCCATCTCTGACCTACCATTCTGGCTTCATAAATATTACTTCTATTTATTCCTCAGATCTAATCAAACTTGCCTTCTTCCTGTTCTTCAACCATGGAATTCTATCTCTCATATTCATGCCTTTGCACCAGCTATTTCCCATGTACAGAATACATTCCTTTATCTTTTACTTGAAATTTCCAGGTTCCTTCAAGACACAATACAATTACAGAACCACTTTCTACATGAAGCACTTCCTAACACCCCTAGCTGCTAGTCCTTACCCCTCCAATTGTTTCATATCTGTTTTGTATAGGCTTATATATAGGAATATGTCTCCTCCTAGACAAACTATAAGTTTCTTGAGGGAAGGGTCTTTATATCCCTAGGGCTTGGCACAGTGCCTAGTCAGCACAGTAGGGACTATTTAATGATTACTGAATGACTAATTGGCTTGCCTCTGTAGAATCTTCAATAACACCTCCATTCCATATTAAGTTATCAAACCAGGATTCTGGGAGAGGAGAAATTATAATAGGTTATATTCCATATAAATATATATATATGTATGTATATGTATATATATTACCAATTGGAAAACTGATATGAAACATATTCTAGCCTCCCCATTTACCAGAATTAAGCTGGTTTTTTGATATCTCTCAAATTAACTTGAACCAAAATATTCTTTTCTTCACTCAACAAACCTCTTCTAAGCACCTACTATGAGCAAGATATATAATATAGGTCAATTTAGGCAATTTAGAGAAATATTTAATAGGTTCAAGGTATTACTTTACACAAAGGGGATACAAAACTGAATAGTAATAAGGCTAGCTAGAACTTATTGTACCCCCCATATCATCTTATATAGAGTATGTTCTTAGAGTATAGAATTCCTAATTTTGTATAATTGGTCTTTTTTTCTTTTGTCTATAAAATTGTAAAAAATATCCTGTGTTCTCAGAGAATACAACTGGATTTGAGGTACAAAGACAGTCAGAAATAAGACTAGAAAGGTAGGTTGGGACTACACTGATCAGCTCTTTGCCAAGCTGGAGGAAATGAGAAAGCACTAAAGGTTTTTGGGAAAGGGGATTAAAAGCAGGTCAGGCTGCTGCAAGGATGAACTGAAAAGGACTAGAAAAGTCAGTTGGTAAGTTCCTGCAGTATTTCAGGTTAAGGGGATAAAGGGGATAGTTACTGGAAATGTTGGGCACCTGACCATCAATACCTACTCACTTCTACTCTTAAGGTTTCCTCAAAGAATCTACCGTAATTTCCCCTGATAATGATTCCAGTGTTTCTGCAAGAATACAATTAAGTACCTTGCTTCTTTCAGGGATGTGCATTTGACCTCCAGCATCATAATTCGTATCATTCACCTAATAACTGAAGCACACAACCTTTCTAGGAAAGTAGTTAGTGTTGGTATGAGTATTATTAGTAAACAAATATTTGTTGAACCCTATTATGTGCACAGTGCTGTTGTATTGCTTTTGGTGCTTATGGGGATGAATCCTTCCCAAATCCTTACTGTCCCCCCATTTTTTATGCCAGAGGGTTTCTTCCTCAAATTTGAATGGTTTTCCTCCTTCTCCTTGCTACATTCTCCTCTATATATATTGGAAAGGAGCCTGACCAAGATGGCCAGCAGCTTTCCTTTGGCCTGATCAAAGGTCCGGCTGGTACCAGGAGAGGAAAAAGGATATAGCAGATTAATAAAGCATTGCCAGAAACACAGTAGGGTGAAAATAAGAAGCTAGGAACCAAAACAAAGAGGACAGGGTATATTTCTTTCTCATAGGGAATATTCTCTAAACTTATTTTCCATTGTCAAAGGACAGTCATGCTACAGAAATAACATGTTGAAGACCAAACATGTATGAGCAAAGCTTTCATTAGCATCAAAGGTTCCTTTCCTACCCCATCTTCAGTTTTCTCACCTATAAAATAAGGGATTTCAACAAGGTGGCCTCTAAGATTCTTTCTATTTCTAAAGATATGAATTTGTATGATCTGTCCAAGTTCTTCAAGGCTGAGAGAGAAAACTATTGATCTAGTAAAGATCTCTCCAGAATAAGAACAGGGCTGAAGTAGCTTTCCTATTCCAGAATCCAGGGCCTCACCCCTGGATAGGCCTTCGAAACAGAAACAACTTGGGTCTAGGATCACCTAGCCAAGGGGCAGCAATGTTTTTGGAAAGACAGGGAAAAATTGGAGAACATACAGAGGAGGTCAACAAGAATGGAAAAGGACCTTGAGTCTATGCCATCTGATGACTGCTTGAATGAATTGCAAATGTTTAGAAAAGAGAGGGCTCAAGGGAAACATAATAATTATTTTCAAGTATCCAAAGTGGGTTGCCATTTGGCAGGATTAGACTTGCTCTGTTTGGCTGAAGAGGACAGATTTAGAAGTGGTAGCTGGAAACAATCAAAATTCCTTCAGCACCTACCATGTACTAAGCACTTAGGACACAAAGACAAAAAAAGAAACAGTTCTTGACCTCAAGGAGTTTATATTCTATTGGGGAACAACTCACACACATAAAAATAAATATAAGATAGATAGATAGACAGATAAAGAGAGAGGGAGGTGAAGTAATTTCAGCAAGAAAAGGGGAATAGAATGTTCGGGAAGTACACCAGAAAAGGCATTCCAGATAAGTTTTGAAGGGAAATAGGGATTCTCAAAGGCAAAGATAAACAGAGGAAGCATTCTAGACATGAGGGGGAGACCTACAAAGGCATAGCATTGGAAGATAAGTGTCCTAAATTAGAATAACAAGGTGGTTTGGCTAGATCATACAGTGCAGGCCTCAAACATGTCAGTGAGTTGGGGGGGTACTCAGAATGTGACTCTAATATAATTCTAAATCATGGTCCTGTGACAGGGTACTCAGAATGACTTGATTTAAAGATTACTCTTAAAGATTTCTCCACCTTTCACATATATTCCACTGCTGCTAAAAATTTTACTGTTCATAATGTGAGTCAACAAACATTCTCCTAAGCATGAGAAGACTTCCTCTGGTAGAATGGGCAGATGAGAACAACTTGTTCCAATGGCTATGAAGGCAGCTGAAGCAGACCCTTTGGAGCACTTAGAACAGTGATGGCAAACCTATGGCACGTGTGTCAGCACTGACACATGTCTCCATTTTCAAAGACATGTGGCCACATACAGAGAAGTATGGAGCCACATGCCAAGGATGAAACATTTGCTGTAGTGTAGTGTAGACATTCTGTGCACTATAGATGACAATTCTACCTATATTCATTTACCTATTTTAGTTTATTAAACATAGTTATGTATTACAATTATATATTTTTGTTATTTAAACTGTAAATATTGTGAAATTATGGTTTTTTTCTCAAAGTGACACACCACCCAATTTATACTCAGTTTTTTTGTGAATTTTGACACACCAAGCTCAAAAGGTTGCCCATCACTAACTTAGAACTTGGTTAGCAAACAAAGAAGCTAAGGTCTTCTACTATAAAGATTAAATTTAGTGGCCGGACTTAAATCGTATGAAATAACGTGGTCATCAAAGTTATTATATCTCAAGCCAGAAGTTTATTTGCCAAATTAGAGGGGAAACAATAAAGTAGAGAAATGTGAAAGAGATTAGAGAAAATACCTATCCTAGTCCTCAGCCAGGAGGGTCAATAGCAAGTAACTACAAGGCTTCCTCCAAGATGGAAGCTAGTCTCTTAGGAAACTAGGAAAGGAGTCATCCCTTATCACTCACCCAACAAAGCAGTCCAGGAATCAGAATTGTTATGAGGAAGATTACTTAGTTATCATTTAGGAGACCTAACAGGAAGGGCTGGAGAATTCCAATTAGAATGGGGAAGCAGGAAGTGTGGCTTTTGCTCTCTGAGACAGACTCCATGGTGGTTGGGACAAGCTGTAACTGACCCTGGGAGACCTCAGAGCTAGTAGTGCTGTACCCTGATTCCCTGGGATCCTGGAGAGTGGTGAAGGTTGAAAGCAGAGGACATCAATCCTGCAAGACAGCACTGAGTAGGGAAGTGGCCTGTGATCTGGTGGACGGCTTGCAGACTTCCTCTCTCTACTGGGCTACTTTGGATCATCAGTTCTGGAGGAATTGGCTCCTGGCATCCTGATAACATCTCTGGACTCTGCTGTGAGGATTCTCACTCCAGTCCTGCTATTCTCTGGGCCCTGCCTGGCTTAGGTCTTAGATAAGAATAGTTAAGTCCCTCCCCTGACCTTGTGGTTTGCCCTTAGTCAGAAAGTGTAGAAACCTCTATTCCCATCCTTTACCATAGTTTCTTTAATTAAAATTGTTATAAACTCTTGCCTTTTGCCTTCTAGTCTCCATAGGCCCCTTGCCTAGAAGGTGCAGTGACAGTTAGTGCCTAACTGCCACTTCTGAAACAGATACCTCCTTAGTAGTTAAACCTGGTCTCCCTACCTTGTTTGGTCCTGCCTTCTGTCATTCCTGTCTCCCTCACATCCCATTGTGAGCTCACAGATAATACTTGTTATCTCTAAAGGTGTTAACTCTCCCTAGGATTCACAGGTTTCTCAGTTATCACCCAGTTTAGCAGTGGGTTGCAGACTTCCCCCTACTTAAGGTTAAGTAGGCTGTCTTCCTTTTGGAGGTATAAACTCCTTTAGTAAGTTTCCCTTACTTTAGGGTTAAGTATGGGTGTATTTGCTTTTGTTGATTAATTCAAAAGTAGACAAAGGAGAGTTTATCCTGTCCTCACAATCTAGTGAGGTACTAAGTAGGGGTATTTAAATTATTGTTAACTAAAGTTTTAATTCCAACTAGGCAAAGAGAATAAAGGATTCCCTTTTCACAAATGTAAACTCAGAATAGACAAAGAGAACCAAGAATTTCCTTTCACACTACTACATCTCAGGCCAGTCATTTTGATTTTTGTTCTACCAAATAAACTGAGTTTCAATACCAGCTTTGCCATTTATGACCTTGGACATATCACTTTAATCTCTCTCCTTAGTTTTCCCATCTGTAATATGATAAAGACAAACTCCAAGATCTCTTCTAACTCTAAATCATGGTCCTGTGACAGGGTACTCAGAATGACTTGATTTAAAGATTACTCATAAAGATTTCTTCACCCTTCACATATATTCCACTGCTGCTAAAAATTTTACTGTTCATAATGTGAGTCAACAAACATTCTCTTCTAAAATGCAAACAGCATGAGACCCACTGCTCCACAATGTGTAGTGTAAATGGCTCAGTTCACTGTAAATTCATTAAATTGAACTGCCTTCCTAAGAGCTAACAGAAATCTGCTACATGGAGAGAGGTAGGAGATGAATGTGGGATATTAACCAAAGAACTAAACTAGATAGAACAATTGGAGCACAGTTAGTGAGGAAGCAAGGAAGAAGGGATCCTATGAGGTAAGAGACCAGAAAGAGAGGTAGAAGGCTGCTGAGAAGATTTAATAACTGGCCAATTAATTTACTGGTTATTGATAGCCTAGTTAATAAATTGATTTTCTTACCTGAAACTCAGTCTCTTAGAATTTTTAATCATTACACTACCAAATAGAAACTTGTCTTCCTTTAAAATGTGGTATGTGAGGGGGCAGCTGGGTAGCTCAGTGAATTGAGAGTCAGGCTTTGAGACAGGAGGTCCTAGGTTCAAATCTGGTCTCAGACACTTCCTAGCTGTGTGACCCTGGGCAAGTCACTTGACCCCCTTGCCTAGCCCTTACCACTCTTCCACCTATAAGTCAATACACAGAAGTCAAGGGTTTAAAAAAAAAAAGGATGTCACTATGAATGTCAGTGATAATCAATATGCTATAACACAGGGTCCCAATGAAGAATCTAATCTAATCATTAAACCCCATTTTTCTTTCTCAGAAAAAGGACCAACAAATATCCTTTCCTCAGGGAAAGAGGAGAAAATAGAGCATCCTTAGGTTGAACTAATTAAGTTCTAATATTCCAGACTTCTACATTATATATATATATATACACCTAACAGTCTGGTATTATGGAAAGAACAAATTTGGAATCAGAGAACCTGGGTTTGAATCCTGGTTCTTCTACTTTCTATGAGATGTTGAACAAGTCCCTTAAGTTTCTGGATCTCAGTTTCCTCATCAATAAAAGACAGAGTTGAACAAGAAGAACCTCAAGTCCTTTCCAGCTCTAAATCTATGATCCCTTATGTTCCTTTAAGTAATGTTTATTAATGATTATTAATGATTAATTATGATTATTAATGATTATTATTGTGGAGGCCTCATGAACTATTCCTAGAGTTGTCCTTCCAATGAGAAAGAGGTGGAGGGAGAGAGAGAATTTGGAACCTGGAAATAAAAATCTTTAATTAAAAAAATTTTTAATGTGGAAATAGGTTTTAATAGTATAATAAAATAGTAACTTTATATGCATGACTAATATCAATTTTGGGGCCTTCTCAATATGTGGAAAGGCTGGAGAGAGGGAAAGAATTTGTAACTGAAAATAAAAATATATTTAAAAAACAGAGTTACCCTTCCTGGTTCTAGTTGGACCCACTGCTTCCCACTATTTGGTGACTTTCTCAGTGCCTACAAGACTTGACTTTTTTCATAACATGGTAAAATCTGAGTTATCCGTTGGTCTTCCCAGCATCCATGACAGAAATAGTAGTTGATCATTGATAATGTTTCTAGTTATAAATTTTTGTCCAATGTGCATCTTCTATATAGCAATGGTGTCAAACTGAAGTTGCAACTGGGTGCTAAACTTATACATAAGGATCCCTATTGACTTAGAAAACCACAATTTAATATTATCTTTGCTTTATTGTATTTTTATTTTACTAAATACTTCATAATTAATTTTTATCTGGTAATAACCTCACTCATATTTTACACTTCTGGCATATAGCACTTCTTTTGTGTAAGGAAATAAATCTCTTGCCCCAAACTTGACTCATATTGTATGTTGAGAAACTTTCTACTACTCCTTTGTGAAACTCTAGATTTGAGCCTAAGCTGAAATATTGGCCCTGTGGTGTTGAGATGAGGGGGAGGAGAAGGGTTAATGAGCCCAAGTATGAGCACAAGTTGTCTAACCTTCTGTTTGAGGCCCGGACTGAACCCACTTCAAATCACATCCCTTAATACAGAACAGAAATTGAACATAATATACCTTCCCCTGGGGCCCCAGCCCCAATTTCTCAAGGTAAAATTTGCATATCCAATTTCCAAGATTAGCCAAATTTCTCTAAGAATTACTGAAGGGCTTTTTTCTAGGCTGAAATACATATCAAAGTCTTCCTGCCAATTTTCTGTTTCCTATTTTTTTTAATGTCTGAAAATGTGGAGAATTAATTTTCCCCCTTCAAATAGTATTACTATCTAAGTTACAGAATAGATTCTAGGGGTGCTTATATGGTTTCTCCTAATTTTTAAAATTATGCTCTTTTTCTCTTTATTTTCTTGGGATAGATGAATAACACTAAACAATTAGAATTAGAATACTTTTACAAGTAATTTTTTTCCACTAGCTATTGATAACTGATGAAACTCTGCAGTCTGTTGACAATTATGTGAAATCAACAGAAAAATAGAGCTCCTTACTGTCGATGTGGAATCTAGAAGCCCCCACACTTGTAGCCTAGAAAGATTTAATGAACCCCAGTTTACTTAGCTTGAAGGTCTTGAAGGCCCGAGGTTTGACCTTGTCTCCGGGTTTCTTCCCTAAGGGGGGGAGTCCAACTTCATTTGTCTCAGACCAACAACGGACCTTAAAGGAGTTTAGGTGGGGATGGCTAATTCCATCAGCTGTTAAGCATCTCATTACCCACAGGTATGCATTAAGGTAGGAAACCATTAAGTCATGTGATCCAGAGACAGCATGGCCACCTAGAGCCTGACTTCCGGAATGGGCTGGCAGGTGACTTGCCTGCAGGTCAGAACTCATGACCCAGACTGTCCAATCAGAGGACTTCAGTAGCTTTATTGGGGGTGGGGGTGGGAAAGAGGCTGACCTTGGTGCCACCAAGAACTGGGCAATGTGTTTTGGGGACTTTTTGTAGTTAGACTGAGCGAATGATACTTCTTTCTCCGTTTCTGGCTCTCTGTGTTGCCTTTCTTCCAGGACCAAGCTTCTCTCCTGGCCTATTTCATCTGATTTAATGACTTTTCCATCTGGCCAAAGAAGCCCAGTGCAGCTCGTCAAGGCGCTCTGGCTCTTTGACCTGTCTAGCGGAAGTATCTCTAAGAAATGGCAGCCTAATGAGCTGGGTCCAAAGAGCGGTTCCCAGCCACTGGAAGGTGAAGGCAAAGACTTTTAATTTGACTGCTCTTGCTTTCTCTCTCTCACTTTCAATATAAATAATATAGTCTCCAAGATTAATTTTAATCATTATACAATGTAGCTGAGTCAGGTCTGATGTTACTCTATAAGGACATCCTGTGAATTTGATCAACCTGTATTGTGTCCCTTATCTTATCTTCCTGGTTATGAGAAATTTTCTTGAATATTACCTGGAAAATAATGGCAAAGATTTTTTAATGCTTTTTTTGTTTTTATTTAATTTTTTATAACATATCTCCAAGGTTATAGGATTCATATTTTATCCCTCCCCTACTCCCACCCCCTCCCAGAGCCCACACACACAGTTCCACTGGATTTTACATGTGTCATTGATCAAGACAAATTTTCCATATTATTGACATTTGCATTAGGGTGTTCATTTTGAGTCAATATCCCTAAGTATGTCCCCATCCACCCATGTGATCAGGCAGTTGTTTTTCTTCTGTGTTTCTACTTCCACAGTTCTTCCTCTGAATGTGAATAGCGCTCTTTCTCATAATTCCCTCAGAATTGTCCTGGATCACTGCATTGTTGCTAGTAGAGAAGTCCATTACATTCAATTTTACCACAGTGTATCTGTTTCTGTGTACAGTGTTCTCCTGTTCTGCTCCTTTCACTCTGCATCAATTCCTGGAGGTCATTCCAGTTCACATGGAATTCCTCCAGTTCATTATTCCTTTGATCACAATAGTATTCCATCACTAACACCACAATTTGTTCAGCCATTCCCCAATTAAAGGGCATACTCTCATTTTCCAGATTTTTGTCACCACAAAAAATGCAGCTATAAATATTTTTCTGCAAGTCTTTTTCCTTATGATCTCTTTGGGGTATAAACCAAGCAGTGCTATGGCTGGATCAAAAGGCAGGCAATCTTTTATCACTCTTTGGGCATAGTTCCAAATTGCCATCCAGAATGGTTGGATAAATTCGCAACTCCACCAGCAATGCATTAATGTCCCAATTTTGCCACATCCCCTCCAACATTCATTACTCTCCCCTGCTGTCATTTTAGCCAATCTGCTAGATGTGAGGTGGTACCTCAGAGTTGCTTTAATTTGTATTTCTCTAATTATTAAAGATTTAGAGCACTTTCTCATGTGCTTATTGATAATTTCGATTTCTTTATCTGAATATTGCCTATTCATGTCCCTTGCCCATTTATCAATTGGGGAATGGTTTGTTTTTTGTACAATTGATTTAGCTCCTTATTTATTTGAGTAATTGGACCTTTGTCAGAGTTTTTTGTTATAAAGATTGTTTCCCAATTTGTTGCTTCCCTTCTAATTTTGGTTGCACTGGTTTTGTGTGTACAAAACCTTTTTAATTTAATGTAATCAAAATTATTTATTATACATTTTGTAATTTTTTCTAACTCTTGCTTGGTTTTAAAAATCTTTCCTTTCCCAAAGATCTGACAAATATCCTCTTCTGTGTTCACCTAATTTGTTTATAGTTTCCTTCTTTATATTCAAGTCATTCACCCATTCTGAGTTTATCTTAGTATAGTTAATCCTATTTTATGTCTTATATACTAATAAAAGTATCAGTTCTAAGGCAGAAGAGCAGTAAAAGCTAGGCAATTGGGGTTAAATGACTTGCTCAAGGTCACATAACAAGGTACTGTCTGAGGTCACATTTGAACCTAGAACCTCCTGATTCCAGGCCTAATTCTCTCCATTGAGACACCTAGCTGCTCCTTGGTTGAGATTTTCTTCCAAAAACATTTCCTTGATCACATAGTTCAATGGGGATATGATTGGGGATATAGACTCTAAATGATCATCACTCTATTGCAAATATTAATAATATGGAAATAGGTCTTGATCAATGATACATGTAAAACTCAGTTGAGTTACCCATTGGCTACAGGAGGGGGAAAGGAAAAGGGGAGGGAATGAATAGTAACCATGGAAAAATATTCTAAATTCATTAAATAAATAAGTTTTTAAAAAATATTTTCTTCCTTTTCCTTTTTAAGGTAACCAATGATGCTTATCTCTCCAAACTGTTTTATTTGTTCATAAAGATTCTAATCTCTTTTACAATTATTATCCCTGAACTTTAGTTTGTTACATTTTCTCTATCTTAACTGATTGGCCTTTTGGCCTTGCCTATGGATTTCCTGCTCATATGCAAGCCTTCTTTTCTTCCTATTTAACAAAAATTTGCTGAGATTACTACGAGACTAGAAAAAAGAAATAAATAGATCATGTAGCAAAATTTAAGAATGACAGACAGCTAAGACACTTGTTGATACCCATGCAATATAAAAAGAGAAGGAAAGAAGGGAGAGAGGAAGGAAGGAAAGAAAGAAATCTCATTTGACCCTCACAACCCTCCAGAGGGGTAAATGCTATTTTTTCCCCTACTTTGCAGTTGAGAAAACTGAGGCAGACAGAAATTAAATGACTTGCCTAGGATCATACAACTAGAAAGCAGTTGAAGTTAGACTGACTCCAAGTCCAATGCTTTATCCACTGTACCACTTGACTGTAACCCTATACTAATATTATAGGAAAATGTGGATGAAAGTCCTACAGCTGTGTTGGTGAATGTATAGCACCTGTGCTAGAGAGGGTGGCTCACTTCCCCCTCTCCACACATCCTTGGGGCTATTTCTCACATCACCCGCCCCTCTGCACAGCAGCCCAATGGGAGTGCTTCCTCCTCCCCTGTCTGGGGTAAAGGGGTGAGGGGGACTCACTACAGCATGAGGGTTGCAGTTTGGACACTCAGTCTCTAAAAGGCTCGACATCACTGTCCTACAGAATGAAAAAGTATGAATGAGCTGCTATTTGTACCAATGGAGGGAATATTCACATTGATGATGAGAACATATATCCATTGAAATATCAATGTATATAAGTATGGATCAATTTTTTAAAACTAAATATAATCAGTCACGCAGTTTTCTTCATGTTTGTTAAGCAATGTGTCTTGTTGCATTTCTTTACTGGTGATTTATTTCTCATTACAAAAACCTGTTTTTTAAAAAAAAAATCATAATCTTTAGGAATATCAGATCCTACTTCATGTCTTTTACAATGATTATTATCCAGTTTAATGTGTTTTGTATTTATGGTCCAACTTTATTTCTTATAATATTGTTGAGTTAACGTTTTTTCTTTCTAGTGTCTTCTCTTTCAGTTCTTTTTAGTTCTGAACATTTGTCATAATAAAGGATGTTTCTCCCCACATTCTTTTTTTGTTTTTTGTTGTTTTTTTTTACGAAATGCTTTACAAATATAATCTCCTTTTATCCTCACAACGATGGGAGGAGCTATTTTTATCCCATTTTACATATGAAGAAACTGAGGAATGCAGCAGCTAAGCGACTTGCCCTGGGTCACACATATTAAGATTAACATTCTCTAGAGACTATATCTTAAATTATAATTATTTATTAAATGGATCAAAAGAGCAGATCAGAGAAAGAAAAGGCAACTGTTCCCCTCAAAAGCCTCCTTCTCTAGCCAGTGCTTGCTAAAGTTTGCCCTCTCCTAGCCACCTTCCCCACGCTTGCTACATGGTCCCATTATGGGCAAGCCAAGGCTCACTAGCCACCTCCTCCAACATGAATCCATGACAAAAGAGAGCTATTGCCTTTCTGCTTCTAATCTTTTATCTTTCAGTGATGTCACATTTCCAAGACCCTCTGATTTGGTGGACTTGACCTCAGTCCAGATCAGAGGCTGGTATTTCAGATGCCAGGAATCACATGGGACAAGGAGTCTTCCCATGGCTTCCTGGCATCCTCCCAGAGTGCACTTCTGTCCTCCTTATACAGATAAGCTTCAGACCTTGTTCTTAATTAGATCAAAGAGTGGGGTGGAATTGCAACCTCAGAGAATGGGCTTTTTTCAAACTCATTATGAAACTTTCCTCTTTAAAATCCAAGACTGATCTTAGAGTACAAAAAAAAAGAAAAGAGGTGCAGACTAGTGTTAAATTTTCACACACAGCAAACAAGTTCAAGGCTAGATTTGAATTTAGATCTTCCTAAATCTGTGATAATTGGATTAAGTCTACACTGCCCACCTTTAGATTTAATCACCAAAGGTGAGAGCACCTTCCAATTCTGGGAGGTCCTAACCTAGTGTGCTAGAGTGAGTAATGAATCAGAATTGAGGCACCGCCCCCTACACTTTTCTATAAGAAAGTGTCTATTGCAATTGGACACGCTGGCTAGGGGAAGGCACTGGAAGTGATGTATATGTCCACTTCCTAAGAGGAAGCGGGGTAAGGCTGCAACTGGTGTGGTGAAGGAGATCTAAGGGAGTTTCCCTGGTTTGTGACTGAGACTGTTCCACGTGAGTAAGTTAGGCTGACTCTCCTTCTCTTCCCTTGGCGTTTCTGGAAGCTCTACCCTCAGGGAAGCCTTTGAGATTATTCTTAATTGAGGATTGAT
Organism: Gracilinanus agilis; assembly: GCF_016433145.1. Taxonomy (NCBI): domain Eukaryota; kingdom Metazoa; phylum Chordata; class Mammalia; order Didelphimorphia; family Didelphidae; genus Gracilinanus; species Gracilinanus agilis. The sequence goes on along the minus strand of NC_058131.1, from coordinate 43,973,067 downwards.
AATAGTCCAATCCTCTGGCAACCACCTTTAATATATTGAACCCATAAAACCCCTTTTTACCCCCTTACAAATCTAAGTCTAGCACTCTATTCTCTACACTATCTAATTGCTGACTCTCTTTTAAGATTATTTAGTTGTTCTCATTCTTTTCTCTCTTATTTGAGAGCCTTTTTTTTTTTTTTAAGAATCTATTAATGATGGTGGAAGTGAGGAGAGACAATTGAGGATTCACTCTCTTTGAGACCTCTTACTCCATCATCTTGCCAGAACTTTGGTCAGAGATTTTTGAAAGGCTTCCCTCTAAACCTGGCTTAGCCACCAAATTAGGGGAACAAACTCTCTTATTTACTCATCCTATCTCTTGAACACAAATTACTTCACCAACTTCCAGTGACCTATAATCAGTATAATCTGATCCTTTCTTTCTACCTTCTTGTAACTATAGAAGACTCTCATTCTATAATTTCAGAGAATATGATTTATTCTCCAACCTCATGACCAAAAAACCTTAGTCTTAAACCTGGCCTTGCTACTTACCCATATTACCATGGGCAACTAAATAAACCTTTCTAGATCTCAGTTTCCTATTCTATAAAATGAAGAGTTAGATTAGATTATTTTTCAAGATTATTCCAGCTCTAAATTTCTGACGTATATCATCAGACTTATCTGCATACTGTTATAAGGCCATATCAATTCCTTCCCATGCATATATGTCTTGGTACTATATTGACCCCAAATTCTTCTGGTTTTTACTTCTCTACTTACCTCAAAAAGAGCTTTCAATGTTTGAATCCAAACTCTGTGAGAGAGATGTGCAAAATCAAAGAAAAATGAAAAGGATCTATGGTACAAAATTATTTATAGCAATTATTTTTGTGATGACATAGAATTGGGAATCAAGGGATATACATCAGTTGGGGAAATGACTAAATAAGTTGAAGTATGGGGGCAGCTGGGTAGCTCAGTGGATTGAGAGTCAGGCCTAGAGACGGGAAGTCCTAGATTCAAATCTGGCCTCAGACACTTTCCAGCTGTGTGACCCTGGACAAGTCACTTGTCCCCCATTGCCCACCCTTACCACTCTTCCACCTATGAGCCAATACACAGAAGTTAAGGGTTTAAAAAAAGTTAAAAAAAAATAAGTTGAGGTATATGATTGTGATGGAATACTATTGTGCTATAAGAAAAGAAAGGGTAATGGGTTTAGAACAACCTGGGAAGACTTACATGAACTGATACAATGTGAAGTGAGCAAACCAAGAAAACAATGTATATAGTAAAAGCAATGTTATAAAGATAATCAACTATAACAGACTTAGCTACTCTGATCTATACAATGATTCACAACAATTCCCAAAGGACCTGTGATGAATAATACTATCCCTTGTCAAAGAAAGAACTGATAAATTCTGAGCACGGATTAAAACATATTTTTTCATTTAATTTTTCTTATCTCCTTTTTTTGCAACATGATTAATATGAAATATGTCTTACATGACTTCACATGTATAATGGGTATCATGTTGCCTGCCTTTTCAGTGAAATGGAGTGGGGCTGGAGAGAGGGAGAGAATTCTGAACTCAAAAAAGAAATGTTAAAAAGAGAAAGATTAGTTCCAGTTTGTTTAACTAACACCTTTCAAAAAGCCCAGATTTTCAAAATTTTTCAAGTGTGAATGCTTTCCTGACAGGTATCCATTTACAAATAACTTCCTCCTTTGATTAGAGAACCTCTATTGCCAGGACAAGATCAGTTTTCAGGTGAATGCCAAAGTGGGGGAACATTCCACAGATCTCCTGCTACTTAGGAATAATTATATAGACACTGACCTTAGATATAAAAACATTTTCTTTTAAAAATTTATGATTAAACCATCTTATGTACAATGATTGCTGCAAATTTTAGAAAGTAGAATAAATTGAGAATATAGAAACTACTTTAGAAACTCTCTTTTTTAAAAAAAATCATTATTTTTAGCATTCTTTTAAAAAATTTTTGAATACCAAATTCTCTCTTCTTCTAACCCCTTCCCCACCCATTGAGAAAACAAATAATATGATCTCATATTCTTTTCATTTCAGACTGCCTTTCAGGGTCAGATATTATCGTTCATAGAAAAATGATCTCGGAGACAGCATGATTGGATCTCTTTTTTTTAGACCAGAAAACTGAGGCTCAAGAGTGGCACTTGAGCCTAGGTCCTCTAATGTCAACTCAAAATTCAGTGTTCTTTCTATTCAATCATCCTGTCTTCCATTTAGGACTATACTTTTCTTTTTTTTAATAGAAAATTTTATTTAATTAATTTAGAATATTTTTCCATGGTTACAAGATTTATGTTCTTTCCCTCCCTTCCCTCCAATACATAATTCCCCTGGGTTTTACATATGACATTGATCCAGACCTATTTCTATATTATTGATATTTGCACTAGGGGGATCATTTAGAGTCAATATCCCCAATCATAGCCCCATGAAATCATGTGATCAAGCAATTGTTTTTCTTCTGTGTTTCACTCCCAGAGTTCTTCCTTTGAATGTGGATAGTGTTCTTTCTCATAAGACCCTCAGAGTTGTAGGACTATACTTTAAAATCATTTATCTTGCTGTTAAAAATTTGGCGTTGGGAAATTTTTGTTGGTATTGTTATAAACAATATTTAATTCAAGCCTTGCTTATGATAGATGTTTAATACATGTTTGTTGAATAGAACTGAATTAGAGTTAAAATCAGGAGAATTGGGTTCAAATTCAATTTTGATAATTATTGACTGCTTAACCATAGGCAATTTACTTATCCTTGATTGATCTCAAATTTTTAATCTATAAAATGAGGATAATTATGTTTCCACCTGGCTATTCTTTATTTCTCTGCATATTGCAGAGAAAGTGTCAGTCAGCTAGGTGGCACAAAGGATAGAGTACTGGTCCTGGTGTCAGTAATATTCATCTTCCTAAGTTCAAATCTGGCCTAAAACACTTACTAGCTAAGTGACCCTGGGTAAGTCACTTAACCCTATTTGCCTTGGTTTCCTCATCTATGAAATGAGCTGGAAAAAGAAATGGCAAACCACACCAGTATCTTTGCCAAGAAAACCTCAAATGAGATCTTCAAAAATTTGACATGATTCAACAACAACCAAGAGAAAGTATCTATTTACATTAGTACAGAAAGTTCCCCACTAGGAGCTTCCAAACATTGATGAGATATAAGTACTGTGTCCCCCTATTACTTGTACTTACATGTTACAAAGATTTGTCATCCCACCAAGTCTGCAACTCACTGAACATACAACATTGAACACTATACCAATGACTTTTTTTTTAAGTTCTTACTTTCTGTCTATGTAAAAACTCTAAGACAAAAGAGCAAAGGCAAGACCAACAAGGTTAAATCATGAGCAAAAAAGTGACTGAGGTTGGATTTGAACCCATGTCCTCCCAACTCCAGACCTGGCACCTTATTCCCTGTGCCACTTACTTGCCCTGCTGATGATTTCTTAAACATTAAATTCCTGTCTAACTGTCCTGTTATTATTGTTTTCAATACTATTAAAACCATTATCTGTCATTACATGTTACTCGTCATTCAGTGAACTGTAGGAAAGGCAGAGACTTGGGCTCTAGTCTCCATCACTAATTAGCTGTATCACTTTGGGCAAGTCATTTAACTTCTATGCATTTCAGTTCCCTCATGGGTAAACTGAAAAAGGACTAGTTAATCTCTAAGGTCCCTTCCAAACTCTAAACTTAATATTTCTTTAATTTCTCTGGTCCTCCAGATTCCTCATTTGTAAAATAGGGATAATAATATTTATACTAACAGGGAGGTTTAAAAATAAAAATGAAATATGAAAGTCTTTAAGAAGATAAAAATACGTTACAAATACTAGGAATTATTCTCCTAGGACTTGTTGCTATATTAACTAATGATACTGTAAAGATAGGATTAATTCTCCCCTTGCTTATTTTTAGCTAATCAAATCAAGAACTTAAAGTACCTCTACTTGACACTAAGTAAGAGAGTTGCAAGTCACTTGCTAGAGTGGGTAACAACTCCAGAGGCCACTGCCCTACCTCTGGGCAGTGCTAGGCAAATTGAAAGACTGCAGTTGATTCCCATAAAATGGAGAAGGGACAGGAAGTGATGTGGAAAAAGGACTATAAAAAGGCCTGAACTTCCTGTCCAAAGGATTTCTCCTTTACTCAGTGAACTGGACTGAAGGAGGAGACTCTTTCCCTGTCCTGCATCAGCTTGCTGGGTGAGTAGCTGGCCTTCCTTTCCTGGCTTCTGGAGAGATTGGTTCCAGAGAGGTCTTCGTTTCCTGGAGGAGGCTGCATTGGTGGACCCTTGCTGAAGACACCACTGGGACTCCTGGCTTAAGAGACTACCATGACTCCATGTGGAGACTGGGTGGTGAACTGGACTCCTTCAGACAGAAATTATAGGGTATCTAGCTAGGCAATACTTTCTACTTCCTTCCTACATTTTTCTCTCTTACAATATCTCTATTAAACTAAATTGTTAAGAGAGGCTGACTCATGACTTAAGAGTTAATTTTTTAAACTGGTGACCACAATATTACTTTAGAACTTTCATATTAGCATAAAACCTAAATTTTAAATTCTTACAATGGCATGTAATATGGGTTACCTAATATCTGAATACTGCTTTATTTTTTTCTTTTTGAAAAGATTTTATTTGTTATTCTGCATTTGACAAATGCCAAATAAAATGGGCATTTTCATTTACATAATAGAAGAGAAAAAATGTATTATATTTCAAATGGCAGGTCTTAGTATGTACATTTTATGTACATAAATATTATTAATCTCTTTTACTATTATGCCTTTCTTCTTAAGTAGATAAATTCAAATGTTAGGTTTCAGTACTATTCTGCTAACTTGTGCTTCTTTCTGAATTTCTTTCCTGTTCCCTGTGTTTTCAGAATAAGAGGCCTCAGTGTCCTTTTTTTTCTATCTTATCTCTAACCCCACCCCACACAGGACCCCCTTCCCTCCTTATTGGAATAAAGAAAAAAGTAAAACAAATCCTCTTAATAAAAATGCATAGCCAAGCAAAACAAATTTCCACACTGATGGACTCTAAAAACGCATGTCTTATTATGCATCTTGAGTTCATCACATCTCTGTCAAGAGATAGGCAGAATGCTTCAACATTAACTCTTTAAAACTGTAGAGTATCTGATATTAAAGCATCCTACATACCTCTTGCATTGATTAGAGTCTCAAGTCTTTCAAACTTATTTTTCTTAATAATGTTGTGATTGTATAACATGTTCTGGTTCTTCTCACTTTACTCATTAGTAGTTCACACATCTTCCCAAGTTTCTCAGGAACCATACATTTTGTCATTTTCATATCACAGTAATATTTCATTACTTTCATATGCCATAATTTATTTAGCCATTCCCCAATAAATAGACTTAGTTTCTAGTTCTTTGCTACTCCAAAAACAGTGCTGCTACCAATCATTTCATGCATGTGGGTCCTTTTCCTCTTTTGTGAATTTGCCTTGTAATTGTAGGCCTGATAGTGACATTGTTGAGTTGAATGTTTCACACAATTTAGTGTCTTTTGAGACATAGTTCCAAATTGCTTTATGGAATAATTAGGCCAATTAACAGCTCCACCAATAATGGACAAGTGTGCCTGTTTTCCCAAAGCTCCTCCAATAAATATCATTTTCCATCTTTATCAGCTTTATCAATTTGATGAGTGAGAGGTAGAATCTCAGAGTTAATTTCATTTGCATTTCTCTGCTCATGATTTGGACTATTTTTCATATTTGTTAATAGTTTGTATTTCTTCCTTTGAACACTGCCTATCCATATCCTTTGACCATTTATCAATGGAAGAATGGCTCTTTTTTTTTTGAAATTTCTAACAGTTCTCTGGTTATCTTGGCTATGAAACCTTTAGCAAAGACATAGTGCAAAGATTTTTCCCAGTTATGTTTTCCTTCCAATTTTAATAATTTGTTTTATTTTTGCAAAATCATGATTTTGCATAATCAAAATTGTCCATTTTCTATTCTGTAATCCTTACTAACCATTGTTTATTCATAAATGTTTTCCTCTATTCATAGTTGTGAAAGATATGTTTTTCCATGTTCCTCTAGTTTGTTTATGATATGACCTTTTAAGTCTAAGTCTTATACCCACTCGAAGCTTTTCTTGGCGTATAGTATCAGATATTGGTCTCTATCTAATACTTCAGACTATTTTTCAATGTTCCCAGTGGTTTTTGTCAAATAATTAGTCCTTACTCTAGTAACTAGGGTCTTTGTATTTATCAAACACTATATGCTATGTTTATTTGTTCCTATGGCTACCTACCTAATCTGTTACACTAATCAATCCCACCCCTGATCTTATTTTTCAGTCAATACTGTTGTGAGGAAGATTAGATTAGTTAGTAGAGAAAGATTAAATTAGTTAGTAATTAAGAATTAAGGTATATCTAGCAGGAGGGAGCTGGAGCTGGGAATTCCAAGATGGAATGAAGGAGCAGGAAGAAGTGACTTGTGCTCTGAGAGGGACTCCATTAGGGGTTAGCACAAACTGTGGTTAGTCCTGGGAGATCTCAGAGTAAAGGACACCCTGCATCCTGATTTCCCTGGGATCCTGTGTGGTGGTGGCATCTAGCAAAGAGGACAAGATCTTCAGTGCAGTACCAAGGGAAGAGGAGAAGTTTGGGATCTGGTGGACAGTGTCTCAAGCACACCCTCTCAACTTGGTACCTGAGACCACCTTGGCTCTTGGCATCCAGAGATCATCGGTGGATTACAGTGAGAACCCCAAAGCCACATCAGCCCTTAGCTGTGCTGCCCAAGCCTGGCAGGTCCAGGTCTGAGGCAGTCATCCAGAGACTCCATTACTACCCTGCCTGCATAGATCTTTAGATTAGAGTAGGAAAATCCTCCCCTTTCCCTGTGGGTTTTGTCATTAGGTTTTAAGGTTTTAGAGTAGAAATCCCTATCCCATCTTTTAGTTGTACATAATTAAAAACAGTTAATCCCTTTTACCTTGCTTGCTTGTTTCTAGACTCTGGCCTAGGGGAAGCTGTGTGACAGTTAAGACCAACTACCATTCTTGTGTGAATCCAGTAAACTCTGGTCTTTCCATCCTGGTCCAGTCTCTCCTAAAACCCCAGAGTGTGTACCCACAATCACTTAGTTTTATTATAACATCCCTGGTGTCTCCATTACCATTATTTATCTATTTTTCTACAATACCAAATAGGTTTTTTTTTTTAAAACCCTTGTACTTCGGTGTATTGTCTCATAGGTGGAAGAGTGGTAAGGGTGGGCAATGGGGGTCAAGTGACTTGCCCAGGGTCACACAGCTGGGAAGTGGCTGAGGCCGGGTTTGAACCTAGGACCTCCTGTCTCTAGGCCTGACTCTCACTCCACTGAGCTACCCAGCTGCCCCCATTACCAAATAGTTTTGATGATTACTATTTTGCTGTATTATTTGAGACCTAATACTACCTGAGTGATTGCTTTCTCCCAACCATCTTAATATCTTTGAGAAGAAGTCAGGGAGCAAGATAGTGGTCTACTTGACTTTTCCTCTATTCGTAGTTGTCAAAGGTATTTTCTTCCTTGTTCCTCTAATTTGTTCATGACATGTCTGAGTCATATCTATTGAATCTTTTCTTGGCATATAAGTGGTCTAAACCTAATTTCTGCCAGATTGCTTTCCAATGTTCTCAACAGTTTCTGTCAAATAGCGAATCCCGATCCCAATTGCTGAGGGACTTTGGGTTTATCAAACACTTTATATTGCATCTGTTTATTTCTTTGTGCTGTATAACGAACTTTTTTCCCATTAATTATCCCTAATCTTATTTTTTTAACCCTTACCTTCTGTCTTAGAATTAATAGTAAATATAGATTCCAAGGCAGAAGAGTGGTAAGTGGTAGGCAATTGGGAGAAAATGACTTGCACAGGATCACACAGCTAGGCAGTGTCTGAGGCCAATTTGAACCCAGAACCTCCTGTTTCTAGGCCTGGCTCTCTATCTACTAAACTACCTAGCCACCCACCCCACCAACCTTATTTTTTAACCAGAACTAAATAGTTGTTTGTCGTTTTTCCCCCCATCTTAACCTATACTGACAATCTCAAAATTCCATAACAGATTTTTGTTCAGGTTATTTCCATTAAAAATTACTGATTTTAAAAACTAATAACTTAAAATCATCACAAAACAAATGGTCCACAGAAAAATATTCCTTTCCTCCTGAAGTTTTTATGATGTATTATAATCATTTACCAGTCTTTTACTATTAAACTTAGATAGTCAACTGACAAAATAGGTCTAGAACCATTCTTCCACCACTGGTTAGACTGGGGCAGGAAGTGCTGTATAGTATACTAATTTAGCCTTCTAGGCAGATTTTGTGATGTTGCCAGGTCTATCAGCCTTCTTTTCAACTACTCTGATGATAACAACTACAACCAATTACAACTCATATCACTAATACCAAAATGACCCATGAGAGAATAATCAGAGAAGCTCTCCACACATATAGGCTTGCCTAGAACCATGTCAGCAATGGCAATATCCACCAGATTTCAGAAAGTTAAGGCCTTCTTATCAGGATAATTAACTTTCTCCTTCAGTTCTGCATACTTGCAGTCAATGTGAGCATTGAGACAATCCTGAAGAGGTCGATGGTCAGCACAGATTTGCCCAGAATGATTCAAGATAATGATCTGTGTGATAAAGCCAGCTGCTTCCATTGGTCTATAGAAGGGTTCAAATATGGCCTCAGACACTCATAGCTGTGTGACCCTGGGCAGATAGATCACTTAACTCTCATTGTCTAGCCCTTACCACTCTTCTTCCTTGGAACCAATACACAGTATTGTATTTTATTGTATTGTATTGCAAAAGGTAAGAGTTAAAAAAAAAAGAAAAAAGAAATTAACATTATCCCAGCAAAATCTTGCTTAAAGCTTCATGGTATATTTCAACCGACTTTAATTCAGTTATAATGTTGACTATGGCAAAGGTGACCACCATGCCTAGTTTTAGAACACCAGTCTCCCATGTGGCCAACAGGTGTAGTACCAATACCACCAATCTTGTAGACATCTTGAAGGGGTAGGTGAAGGAGCTTGTCAGTTTTCCAAGTTGGTGGCGGGATACAATTCAAAGCTTGAAGTAGCATGGTTCCATTAATATCTCCATCCTTTTGAGTAAATTTCCATCCCTTGAACAAAGCCATAATAGAGCTTGGCACCAACATGTCACCATTTCAACCTGAAATGGGAACAAAGGTTACCATTACAGGATTGTAGCCAATGTCCTTAATATAAGAAATTGGCTTCCTTGCCAAGTTCCTCATAATGCTTCTGGCTATAGTGGGGCTCTGTGGAATCCATTTTGTTGACACCAACAATTAATTGTTTCATACCTAGTCTGTAGGCAAGCAGGGCATGCTCATGATCTGCCATTCTCTTATGTACCAACTTCAATGTTACCAACACCAGCAGCAACAATCAGAACCTCATAGTCAGTCTGATATAGATAGAAAGATAGATAGATACATATAAATTGCGTTCTTTATTAAGTCTCTGTTTCTCAGAGCATTAATAATGGTCAACTAGCCATATGTGTAACCCAGATCATATTGCTTACCATCTCTAAGTGGAGGGAGAGAAGGAAAAGAGGGAGACAGTTTGGAACTTATAATTTTTGAAAATGTATGTTGAAAATTATTATTACATGTAATTGGGAAAATAAAATATCTTTGAATTTAAAAACAAAATTATAATGATCATCTAGGGGTAGCTAGGGGCCTCAGTGGATAAAGAACAGGCTTGGAGACAAGAGGTCCTGTATTCAAATATGGCACTTCCTAGTAATGTGACCCTGGGCAAGTCACTTAAACCCAAATGCCTACTCCTTACTGCTCTTCTGCCTTAGAACAAATACATTGACTCTAAGAAAGAAGGTAAATGTTTTTTTTAAATAATAATAATAATAGTCACATACTATTTGCTGGTCTCAGATTTCAGCAGGTAGATAACAATAGCAATACCACACTTACATTCAGCCTTAAGCTTATTCAGGACTGTGGTATTGGAATTTGAGGTCCCTTATCTAAACTTCCTGTGGACATTTAGGGCTCTTTCAAACTACATTTCCCAAGAGCCGACTAGCTTCCTCTCTTGCATAATCACGTGGACAGGAAACGTAATAATGTAGACAGAAGGATAAATAGTGAGAGATTGGATTGGCACTGCCTCTTTTGGTGATTTTGGAGCAGAGCCAGGATGGGAGGAGGAGGTAACAGGAGGTAACAGGACACAGATCTTTTAAAATGACTCTTAGTATGACACGTGGCTTCATTTTTCTAATGGCTACCAATAAATCTTTTAAAACCCTAATATTTTTAAATCTATCCTTTTATATCCATTTTATTTCTTACAAGACCCAGGAATATTTGAAGTTTTTTCCCATCTCAGCAACCTCCTTCTCCAGATTCTCAATAGTTCTCTTATCAATTCCACCACATTTATAGATGAAGTGGCCAGTTGTGGTGGAGTTGCTAGAGTCTATGTGTCCAGTGACAAAAATGTTAATGTGAGTTTTTCCTCAACAATTTTAAAAAATATTTTATTTTCCCAGTTATATGTAATAATTTTTGACGTACATTTTCTGAAGATATAAGACCCAATTGTCTCCCTCCCTTCCTTCTCTCCCCCTCCCAGCAATGGTAAGCAAATTGTTCCAGGTTATACATGTATTATCATGCAAAAATTACTTCCATATTGGTTGCTGTGGTAAGAAAATACTCATATAAAACCAAAACCCTCAAAATAAAAACATAAAAAAGATAAGTGAAAAATAGTGTTCTTTGATCTGCATTCCAACTCCAACAGTTCTTTCCCTGGAGGTGGATAGTGTTCTTATCATAAGTCCTGCAGAATTGGCCTGGACCATTGTATTGCTGAGAGTTACTAAGTCTTTCACAGTTGATCATTGTACAATATTGCTGTTACTAAGTACAATATTCTCCTGGTTCTTCTTATTTCACTCTCCATCAGGTCATGAAGGTCTTTCCAGCTTTTTCTGAAATGTAGTGCAAAGGTGCAAACAACCCTGCAAAAGGCTAACTAGAGAATTTCTGGCAGTTAAGAAGGGTTTAGAACCCTAACTAGGGGCAGTTGGTCCTGGAGGCTCGGTCAGAGCAGAAGGGTCAACTGAGCTTGGTCTTGGGACTGAAACCTGGCCTTGATTCCCCGATTCTGTACCTTTTCTCTTGAGATTTTGTAGCTTAGCTAATTCCTCTGGATCTCCCTGACCTTCTGCATTCCATTCCCCATTTCCTTTCCTAATTTCTTGTGGGTTTTGGGAGAAGGGTGGATTTGGGTGGTAGCAATCAAACTTTGAAGACTTAGGTTTCCCCATAGTCAAGCAGGGCTTACCCTTGATACAAATTATCTCCTGATTCATTGTGTGCAACTTCCTAACCTTAAAGGCAACAAACCTCCCGGGACTGAGTGAGGGCAAGTCCTTTTTCAGTCTCACATTCCTGTGTCCCTCCCCCACCTGTAGCTTCTCCCTAGGCCGTTTGTTTCAAACCATTTCTGGCTGGTCTTAACCTTTTGTCTGTAGAAGTGCCCTTCCTACCTGAGGGGTTCAGCCTGTTTCCCTTCAGTGACCTCTGTCTCAAGCCTATGTACCCAGTCTGTGTCTCCCTGTTGAAGCTGTCTGCCCAACTACCTCAACCTCTCCCCTTGCCACTCATTCTACTTCATCATCTTATATTTCCCTAAACTCAGTCATTCCCTTACATCTTCTACCACCTCAATTTACTACCGTACACTATTTCACCCTTCTTCCCTACTTACTGACTTAAGGACCCACAAACCCCATCCACTTGTTTTATCCCCCTATTACAGAAATCATCCCATTCATCATTTCTTATAGCATAATCCTTGAGAATTTTTATAGAAGTTTAACTCTAATTCCCACAACACAACATTCTGGCAATAAAATCTAAAAAAACTACCAAATAGTTTCAATGATTATTATTTTGTTGTATCATTTGAAATCTGGTACTTCCTGGGTCCAATTTCTCTCAAATCTCACAATACCAAAATCAAAACTATCAATAAGCACATGAAAAAGTGTTCTAAATCCCTCCTGATTAGAGAAATGCAAATTAAAACAACTCTCAGGCATCACCTCATACCTAGCAGATTGGCCAATATGACAGCAAAGGAAAGCAATAAATGTTGGAGAGGATGTGACAAAATTGGGACACTAATACAGTGCTGGTAGACTTGTGAATTGGTCCAACCATTCTGTAGGGCAATTTGGAACTATGCACAAAGGGCTTTAAATGAATGCCTGACCTTTAATCCGGCCATACCACTGTTAGGTTTGTACCCCAAAGAGATAATAAAGAAAAAGAGTTGTACAAAAATATTCATAGCCATGCTCTTTGTAGTAGCAAAAAATTGGAAAATGAGGATGTGTCCACTGATTGGGGAATAGGTGAATAAATTGTGGTATCTCTTGGTGATGGAATATTATTGTGCTCAAAGGAATAAAGAAATGGAAGTATTCCATGTGAACTGGAACAACCTCTAGGAATTGATGCAAAGCGAAAGGAGCAGAACCAGGAGAACATTGTACACAGAGACTGATACATTGTGGCACAATTGAATGTAATGGACTTTTCTACCAGTAGCAATGCAACGATCCAGGAAAATCCAGAGGAACTTAGGAGAAAGAATGCTATCCATATCCAGAAAAAGAACTATGGAAAAATATATGATTTACCACATAGTACAAAAATTGCTTTACTGCAAATATGAATAACATGGAAACAAGTTTTGAACAATGATACGTGTATAACCCAGTGGAATTGCTTCTTTGAGAGGGGGAAGGAGAAAGCTAGGGATGGGTGGAACATGAATCATGTAACCATGGAAAATATTCTAAATAAAAATTTTAAAATATATATTTTTAAATCTCACAATACCTTTGGGGGAAAAAATCCAGGAAGATAGTGTGTGGGAAGCCAATAAGAGAATAGATAAAAATCTGAGATTCCTCTTTTGACCCCTTTTGTGATCCTTGAGATTTCTTGTTGAAAAGTATTGTGGCCTTATTGAAAAGCTTTAAGTTCCTAGCAAACCTACATTTAAGAGGTTAACACTCTTCCCCATTGGCCAGGAATGCAGCTGCCTGGTACAGCCAAGGCCAAAACCTTAGCAGGGGCATTTCAACCCTGAGAAAATATTCCCCAACTTGGCTTTCTGATAGGAACCCAGTCAAAATTCAGCCTTGGCCTTGTTCTATTCTGAAGCAAATGAGACCTTTTGTGTTTTGATGACATAATTTGTAACTTCTGTGCATCTGCAAAGTTTCAGGGGTTCTTTTGTGTGAAGAGTCTTGAAATATATATAATAAACTCCACGCTCCTAGAGAGAGCTGGACACATGAGCTAAAAGATCATCTCCCATATCCCGTTATTTCCTTATCAACTAAGCAGTCCTTATCAGATTATCAGAGATGATGAATAGATCTCCAGAATAGTGGTCTGATAAATTAGTAAATTGTTGCTAAATTATTTGTTCTAGGTTGGAAAGTAGGCCTGTGAGTAAGCCTGGAATCTCCTTTATTCTAAAATTCATACATTAGGTCAAATACCCCTCACATTGCAGTGACTCTTCTAAGTCTTGTTCCTGTTCTCAGCAAAGATCATCTGAAGGATCTGACTCCCACAATGAGAATATAGATTCGCACTCTGATATCTTTGTCAGATCTTTGCTTTCAATGTTTATAAATGGAGATTTTGAACCTTGGACTACATCCCCCAGAAATTCCTTAGTATTTCCCAAAATTCCCTTTAATTTCTCTTGTGTCTCCATGTTTGCATGGTCACGTTATTGTTTTATAAGTTTTGTAGCAACTCCGTCTTTCTCTTTTGCTCTGACGAGCAGGCTGAATATCTAAGTCTCTTACTTTAGTTATTATTAATAAAACTTTAGTAAATATAATATTTAGTTCTTGGATATTAATTTTAAAATCCACAAATAGAATATTCAACTTTAGTCACTGGACTTCAATGACTTTGGAAAAGAGATGAAACTGATGACTTTATGCTGCTCTGTATCACTTAACTCCACAAGCCAAGACATCACTCCATAATGTCTTCGAAAACAAAGGATGCACAACAACTTTAGTCAAGAACAACTAGCATGGAGATTGGAGAACTGCCTAGAATCCCAAGATTGCAGAAGAGAGGGACAAGCATTCATTCTCAGCCTCTTAGAGCAATTCAGAACCATCACAATCTTTGGATGGGCCTAGAGACTGGAGTCATCACCCTTAGAAATTCTAGATAGACTGAGAAGAATGAGAGAAGAGATGTATCCCTAGCCCAGCCTAGAACTTAGTGAACTGAGCTGGAAAGAATGAGCAGCACTGGGGCAACAAGAGAAAGGAGAAACTGAAAATATAAATTACTAAGGGGAGAAAGAGAAAGATATGCTGAGCTGAGACAGACAAGGGAGAGATCAAGATGGGGCAAGAATTCTCCCTGCCAAGATCTAGGGAGAGTGGTTGTTCATACTGAAACTATTGATTGCTATTCATAACCTCAAGAATTATGAGATGTCCAGGTTGCAAAGTTTGTTCTTTACCCAACTTCCCTCCTGGGCCTGTCTAATAACAGATACTACTTATCCTTTGCTCATTTCTTTTACCTAAGCATTTCCTGTGGCCTGATTTTGCTTCAAACATTAAGAGACTAAAGATTAGCTAGATATACACAAAAAACTTTCAACTAGGACAAAGCCAAACCTCTGTCTAAATGTTAGGAATGTTCTTAAATGAGGACTCTGAGTTATTATGATTGTACTGGTAATTTTTCATTCATAAACTCCACAACAGGAGAGGTTGGGAGTATAGGAGAGGGAAGATTACTTGGTCCTAAGAGCCATTATATTCCCCTTAGACTAATAGCCAAATTGTTTTTGTAGCAAGATCTCACTCACACCAGCTAGATGGTTCAGTAGATAATAGTGCTGGACCTGAAATTAGAAAGACTCATCTCTGAAAGTTCAAATCTGGCCTCAGATACTTCCTGGGCAAGTCACTTAATCCTGTTTACCACAGTTTCCTCATCTGGAAAATGATATGGAAAAGGAAATGGAAAACCCACTCTAGTATCTTTGCCAAGGAAACTCCAAATGGGATCATGAAGAGTCAGACTCAACTGAACAACAACAATAACTCACTCCAATATATGAGAAAAGAAAGTGGGCAGGGTGGAAATAGGTAAGAGCCTATATGAAATTCAGCTCCTCTGCTTCCAGAAGGGAAAAGGGAGCAGAAAGGAAGACTGTCTTCTACTACTGTGACACATAGGGGAGACTGAAACTTTTCTCTTAGTGGCAAAAAATGTGTGATATCTATAGTTCGTATATATTGAAACTATCCTACCAAAAAAAACAAAATCCATAAAATCTGTGCTCTTTTTCAACTGTTTCATAAATCTATCTCCTCTATTTTAAGAGATGAATTCAAGGGCTAAAATAGTTAGGCAATTAAATTAGCTGATATAAAATAATAGGTACAAATAGGAGCTAGAAGAGGTAAGCAGCTGCCTTGGCCAGAATGCTTGATCTTCCAAAGAGAGAGAAGCCAAGAGCAGCAAATGTTTAGAATACACACTTATTGGTAAGACCTAAGGGAGGAAGATTATAAGATGGTGAAAGATCATAAGCAAATTGCAAATTTTGCTTATGATCATATTATATCATTATATTATTATTATATGATTATGCCAATAATCATATTGCAAAATAGCCAAAAGCAGCAGAAGGGAAGACAAATCTATAGAAAACTAGACACAAAACCTAAATATTTGTGCTTCTTCTTCCCAATAATGGTCATAGTTGTGTAATTACAATTTGAACCCTAGAACTACAATTACCAGCACCCCACTTTCCTTTTCACCTTACATGCTGAGGTAGGGAGGATATAAGTTTTGTATAGCCCTGCCTCTCTCTCTCTCTCTCTTCCAGTAATCCAGTTTGGTAGAGGGAGTGTGAGGTGAGAGCCAGGAGAATATTGCTCATGTGGTCTTAATTTTGTTAGATAATTAGGTTTTTATTCCTTCTACTTCACGTGATTATTAATAAACTTTATAAAAATTAGTATTTGTAGTATTGGACATTAATTTAAATCTTACATATTGAATGAATGGATAAAACTGACAAGACGACAAATAGGAGCACAGTAGTTGCAGGACAGGGAACAGATTGATCAAAATGTCTACAATAATCTATTTTGATCAACACTGACAGGGAAATCATCACATTTGGACCCAAACACTTCAGAATTAGGGCTGTCCTGAGGTTATACTCTAGAAGGTAGAGAGAGTGTAGCTGAACCTGCAGCTACAAGATATTCTTTCATAGGTTTGAGCACCTGAAAGGGAAACAAGGAACTGAGGGAATATGGGTGGAAGGGTTAAAGATTAAGGTAAGAAGGACATAAAGAGAGAAAATAGACACAGAAACATAGGAGTCATTAGCTTCATATTTAGCTTGTCAGCTCCTCCTCTTTCGATGGTCAGGGAGAGAATATCCAACCCCAAATGAGGGAGCTGATCTGTTTATTAAAGATATAATGCACAAGGGGCTGGGGGGGATGGCTTAGTGCCCATCACCCATTTGGTACATCTAAAGTTTTAACAGGTTAATGACAAAGCCAAAAGGACAGATGATAACACAATAGGTTGCCAGGGATCCAGGCCAGTACTCTTTTCCTTTCCAGAAAGCTGGTACTTGTCTTATCTTAGGAATGTGGGTATGAATCTTTGACATTCCAAAGGACCCTAAAATTTGTCTGTTAGCTTACACACAAGAAATAACAACTGAGGTTTGGCTTTTAAGATCAACAAAATTTAACCCCATCCAAATTTAAGGATTCAGCAATCAATCATGTGAAATATTAGAAACATATCCATAAGTCTGGTCCATGAACACTTTGTCCATTAGAGTCAGCTTTTGAATACATCTTTAATACCTTCATGATTCGTTATAACTGAAACCCTAAAGAGAGTCAACATGGTTAGGTGGAAAGAGGACTGGGTCTATAGTCAGGCAATCTAGATTAACATCCTGGTTTTGATCATGTATGTAACTTTGGGGAAGTCACTTAATTTTTTATCTGTTTGATGAGGAGATTAGACT
Organism: Gracilinanus agilis; assembly: GCF_016433145.1. NCBI lineage: Eukaryota > Metazoa > Chordata > Mammalia > Didelphimorphia > Didelphidae > Gracilinanus > Gracilinanus agilis. The sequence goes on along the minus strand of NC_058131.1, from coordinate 43,955,811 downwards.
CAATGACCTCTGAGGCACTTTTCCAACTCTGTAATTCGATAGGCAATGAGGCGAGCAGTCAAGAGAGCAAATCCCACCTCAGACACATATTAGCTGGGTGATCCTGGGAAAATCATTTAACCTTGTTTGCCTCATTTTCCTTACTTGTGAAATGATCTAGAGAAGGAAATGATAAACTACTCCAGCATCTTTGCCAAGAAAACCTCAAATAGGGACAAGAGTTGGACATGACTAAACAAAAAAAAGTGTTGAGGGCTATCAACAGGCTGTACATCTTTCATCTCAGGAAAAACTTACCTAATTTGAGACTGTGACTCAGTCTTGAAGAATTATCTAGAGCAGTGATGGGCAAACTATGGCCTGCAGAGCAGATTGGGGAAGGGGGAGCTGAAATGTTTTATCCAGCCTCGCTACATTATTCCTAATCTGACAAATACAATGAGTAGGATACAATACAATGACACTTTGAAAGAGTTGCCTTAGAAACAGACTGACAGATGAGCATTTCCTTTCCTTTGGCCCCCTCTTTAAAAATTTTGCCGTCACTGATGTAGAGAATTGTGAGGTTAAATTATGTCAAAGAAAAATATATTGAATACTGTATTCTGAGTTTTTGGTACATCTGCTAAAATTCTTATTCAAAATTCATTATTCATCATTCAAAATCCAAGCATTTCCAGGTTAGGGAGAAAAATGTCTGAATTAACATCATTCTCTGCACCCCAGCCTCTAATCAAATTTTGGGACTTTTCTCTATACAAGAAAATTTTATGTAACATTTATAGGAATCTTGAACAAGTAAAAATATGATAAAATACAGTTTGGGGTTAACATTCTATTCCATCTATAGAACAATAGTCACTTAATCTTTGCCTAATATTACTCAATTCTTCCTTTGACCACTCCCTTCAAGGATTCTCCTAGAATAGTCAAAGGCATCACCTCCTTGTGAGCAACACCTCAATTCCTTCTGAATGGGAAAGGGGATATTGCACTTAAATGAGTCATAACTCTCATCTCTTTCGGGGGAAGACAATGAATGATCTTAAGTAGACAAGAGATCTTTTTTTTGTTCTTGTTCTTATCATTTTTCTTATTGTTGTTCTAAGCTTACAACACTAATCCATTTCCCCTATTTACACAATAATAACACCATAAAGAAAAACAAGTCTGAAAAATTTGCAAGACAGAAGTGGTTGCCAAAGTAAACAATGTTAGGATATAAACTAATTTGTTAAGCTCCAGCTCTAATCCATTCTCCCAATATATACAATAACAAAAATGTTATAAAGACAAACAAGTTTTAAAGATTTGCCAGAGAGAAGTAGTTGCCAGAGTAAGCTATTAGAGTTAATGTTAGAGTATAAATTAATTTGTAAAGCTCCTATGATGGATGATTGTGAGCAGTATCATCTCTAAAAGAAGAGAAAAACAATAAAGGGTATAAAACTGGTCTAAAGAAAGCCTGCCAAGGTATAGGACTAAGCAAAATCATTCTAACATCATTCAAGGATGAAAATGGAAAGAAGACTAGAAACAAGACAAAATGAAAAAAATCTGCAAAAATTGTTACAAAAAAACTATTTTCCGAGGATGAAGTCAAGATTGACAGAGTAAGAGGCAACATTTTTGCCTTAGCTCCTCTACAGCAACATAGAAAGCACATCAGGCTGTATTTGGTTTGAGGGGAAAAAAAGAAAGAGTTACAGTGAATTAGTTTTCCAGCCTAAAGCAGCTAAGGAAAAGAGACAAAGAAGTCTAATTCTGAGGTTGGGGCTGGCCAGGAGTGTAACCCAGTGGCAGTAGCAATAGTGGTAGGGCAGCAAAGCCAGCATACTATTAGCAAGTGGTGATAGTAGCTTAGGATCATTCCAGTGCTCAAGGACAGTAATGAGATTGAACTCCAGCACAGGAAACTGCTGGGCAGAAAGAGATCCAAAAGAATCCTGTGTTATTGGAATTTGGGGTTCTTTGGGGTTCATTGAGTCTTAATATTCAGGTCCATGATATAAACTTCCTGTGGACATTTGGATCTCATTTCAAACTACATTTCCCATGATTCAATGGTCTTCCTTCTTACGAAGGAAGTGTGATTACGTAGACAGAGGTATAAGACTCCTGATGTGATTGGGAGACTTGCTCTTTCCTACAAAGCAGCCACGTGGGCAGAAGGTAATGGTGGGCGATTTGAATTAGATCTTAGCAGGCGCGTAGCCTTCTTAATTACCAATATGCCTTTAAATAAACTATTAATACTTTTGAATATATCAATCTATATCAATATTATTTGTAATAATCTTATAGTAACACTGGGAGTAGGAATGAGTCCCTAGCATCTAGCAATTCTGTTGACCATTACCTAGCCCTGGATCACATTTCCAGGACAGAGAACAGTGGCAGAAAGGGGGCTGGGACCCTACCTCTATGAAGAACAAGGAACTTTGAGACCCCACAACCCTGCCTAAGCCAATAGCAGAACACCCCATATCCATCCCTTAAAGTCCCAAGTCCTGGCACCAGCCCACAGGGAGACCCCAAAGTCCATAACATTTGGCCCTTTCAAGTCAATAGTGAAGCCTTTAGCCTCAGGGCAAAATAGTTCACAGTGTTCTAGTTCTGGAAGCCAACAGAAGAAGAGACTGTGTTAGTAATTTTCAGAACTCCCAGTCCACAGGCAAAAAAGGCTAGGAAAATAAACAAACAGCAAAAGAAACACTTAACCATTGAAAATTTCTATGGAGACAGAGAACAAGTTACAAATTCAGTAGGGGACAGTGAAATCAAATCAGCCACAAACAAAACTTCAAAGAAAAATGAGAATTGGTCTCAGGCACTGAAAGAATTCAAAAAAGAATTCAAAAATCAAATAAAGAGAGGTAAAATAAAAAATGATGGAAAGAAATGAAAGTAATGCAAAAAAGAAAATAATGGCTTAAAAAGCAAAAATGGTCAAATTGGAAAAAAGGTACAAAAATGCAATGAAGAAAAGAGTTTCATGAAAAATAGAATGGAACAAATGAAAAAGAGAACCAAAAGGTCATGGAAGAAAATCAGTCTTTAAAAATTAGAATTGGGCAAATTCTATTATATTATAGCCAAGGTCAAAAGCCCCACACACCAAGAAGAAAATACTTCAAATAGCTAGAAAGAAACAATTCAAATATCATGGAGGCTCAGTTAGGATTACACAGGATCTGGCATATTCCACATGAAAGGATCAGAAGGTTTAGAATATGATATTCTGGAAGGCAAGGGAACTGGGGTTATAACCAAGAATCACCTATCCATCATTTAAAAGGGGAAAAGGGTTTTTTTGGTTGGATATTAATATTTAAAGGTGTGGCCTCCAAGGAACTGAATAAATACCAATTCCTAAAATGATTTTAGTAATTTATTTATAAAATATAGGAGAGACTGGAAGTAGAGAGATGAGAAGAGGTGTAAAAAGGAAATTGGAAAAAACCATCTAAAAATGTATATATTTCTATGGACAAGGGAAATGTATCAAAACTACATTTCCCTTGATCCAACATGGTCCAACTGGTTTCCGTTTCCGACGTCTTGACGCAGGGGAGCGCTTAAATCTCGTGGGTTAGGAGGGAGTGGGCTCTCTTCTTTGGCGAGTAGGGCTTGGCTAGGAGGCAGTATGGAGGCGGCAGTTTTGAATGCTTACAAGCGCGTGGTCTAATGATTTTATCTATCAACATGGCTTTAATTAAAATACTAATATATATATTTATACCAGCCTTTATCATTTTTCATATTAACAGAGGGTAGAGTAAGAGATCTAACTTAATGAACTAGATTTGTATTCAAGTCTGGACTACTCTGGCAGGGCTTCAGAGGCCCAACTGAGAGCCTAAAAGTTAATTCATAAGGTGTTTAGCCACAAGGGCTTCTCCCAATCAAGGGTCCCTCTCGATGCTAAGGTAGAAAGTCATCTTCACTCACCACGTGTAGTTCTAAAGGAAAGACTTAAGAACAGTCTCACCAAGGTCTCAGGGTCCCAGGTCCAGAGTTCCTCCAGGTCCAAGTCACAAACAAGAAAAGATCCTCCAGATCCAAGACACCAACAAGAAGAAGGAGCTGAACTCACTGACCTCTCTTTTAAAAGGGCTTCTTTTGCATCACTTCCTGTGCCTTCCTCCTAGTTTACGTGTCCAATCACAATAGACGCTTAGGACTGCCCAGGAGGCAGTCAGTAAATTCTGATTCCTCATTCACTCTAGCACACATGGGTCACAGACCTCCCAACTTGTGAGTTAAATGGGGATGTTTACACTTTTGGTGATTAGCTTTGAGAATGGGCAAGGTAGATTTAATCTCATTAACACAATCTCATTTCTTTGAGGTTTTGCTTATATTGCATTTGTGATGTGTTTTAAAAAGGAACCTCCAATAACCTTAATGCTTGTGGTTTAAATTTCTAAAGTTATGTTAACAGTTAATTCCTCCCAAAAGCTAAAAAGACAGGAGTTGGAGATCTGGATAGGAGGATATCCAGCAAAAGGCAAAAGGCAAAAGGAGGTCCAGAGATTCCTAACTTTAAGATTCTAATCTTTTCCTCCCAGTTTTGGTATAGTGTGTGAAATATTGTATACCAAGTGCACTTAATGTTTTAATAATGTTGGAAATGAGATACATTTATTCTAGATCTTAACTTTGTTATTTGAGTGCTGTCAGTGCACATTATTTTTCAAGCTGTTATTTGTTTCCAGAGAGTAAGGTTTTTCTGATTAGCGTGTGTTCGGAAGTAAAGACAGTTCATTTTTGGTCATTGTGTCATTGTAAAATGACAAGACATGGTTGAGTTTTCATTGTAAGCAGCTCCTTCCCTTACACCCCAGCCTCTGGCTAGGATTCCTTTCCCAAGCTTGATTGTAAATCCCATCCTTACCAGTATAATGTCAATCATCTTTCCCAGCCCCTGGATCTTCCCAAATGGTATATAAGTTCCCCAATTTCTTTTGTTCCTTGGAGTCAGCATCTAGTTAGGTGGCACTCCCAGGGGGTCAGGGAGCAGAGTTCACTCTGCATAAGGCATAGCTCTGTTTAGAGGCCTAATTGTTGTACCCAAATTTTAATACCTAACCCAGGTTCATGGCCGAAGGAAGAATCACACTGACAATGCAATATGCAAGAAGAGGCTCATTCTTTACTAGCAATAATAGCTAGGGTCGCTAGGCAGAGAGGCATGCCTGAACGACCCCTTGGAATTCTCAGCCAAGAGTTTATATAGAAATGTTTGGGGAAGGGGGTTGGTACATACATAATTATCAAGGTAGTGTCAGGGACAGGTGGTCAGGAAGCATCTGGGGAGGGGGGTTTCAGGGTCAGGGGGCTGGAAGCATTTGGCAAACATACATTAAATAGGCAAATATTGTAAAGCAGGCAAACATAGACAAACATTCCTCAAGACATCAGATAAGATAGCTTCAGTTTTAGGTTTATGATAGGGGGAGATAAGGAAGACTGTGCTGGGAAACCTTGGGGGCTGGGGGTAGCTAGCCCAGGCCAGAAATAGTTCAGTAGACTGCCTGACTGATTTTTAAATCCAACATAATCAGCCCTGTTCCTCCTTTCCTTTGATTAAAGACTGGCTTTATGACTGTTTAATAGTTCTGTGTTTTTTCCAAGTTAACATTTACAACGAATACATTCAAGCTTATTAACTTCTTCAAGAAGTTGGAGAATAGCTTTGCAATGGCTACATCAGCAAATTAATATTTTATAGGAATGATCAGGGGGTTGGAAACAGATACAAAGAGGGGAGTAGTTCAGGACTGGGTAATCTAGGTGGGGCTGAGGAAGGATCATTCAAGCCATTGGGCTTGTCCTCAGGTTAAAAGCTTCAATAGTCCAAAAACAAAGATACAATAGGAGAGTCTCCAAAGGAAAAAAAAATTACAAATAAATAAATAAACTTAAAAGAAAGAAAGAAAATAGGAGAATCTACTAGGACAAAAGGATACTCAAGATTCATACTTAAGATTTGGTCAGGAGAACCTCAGATTCCCAGTCTGGGGCAATTTCCCCAGACAGACTTTCTTAAAGTTGCAAAGCTTTTTTTAGAATTGGGGGGTGGGAGGGGTGAAGACACCAACCTTTAGATATTAATACCTTTTCATAACTTGGGAATAACACCAATTTCTCACTTCACACAGAGGCATTTTATATATAATGAAAGCCAAAAGTAGCTATATTTGCTTTTTAAAAGGATCTTCAGAATGAATTTTCTTCTCCCTGTCCCAGATTTTTGGCAAAAATCCTGGAGACAGATGATAGAAACACAAAGCTTTTGATTTTGTGACTAAATTTATGACTGAGATGTAAATTCTTTTCTGTGGATCCTGAATTATAGTTCAAATGATTTTTATAAAAGTTCAGATGTTGTAATGAGTTTGGCCAACATTCTTTAGAATCTGTTTTAATTTATCTTTAAAAAACAAGGAAATTAATTCTCAGGTTATCTTATCACTCTTTATTGTTTTACAATAGGAAAAGGGAGGTAATTTTGCTGATAAGAAAAAAAGCCTGTAAGGAGAAGAAAAAAAGGAGATATGAAAGTTCACCTTTTTTCTTAGGAAAAAAAAATTTCATAATTTTAAAACCTCATTTCCCTATAGGCAACTAGGTAGCCCAATAGAGGCCTGGAGATGATAGGTGTTGTGGGAGGCTGGAGATGAATCCTTGTTTGGGGAAGGATATCCTTTTAAGAATGACAGACCCTAGTGGGAACCCTTTAAAGATAAAGAGATTTATTTAGGTTGAATGGTTGGGAGGCAGCATGCAGGACCAACTGCCTCCCTGAACAGAGAATAGTTCAGGATTTTTATATCCTAAAGGCATGGGGTCTAAGTGACTTGAAAGGGAAGGCTAGGGAGGGGGATGAGCAATGAAAACAAACAAATGGGGCAAACTGGAGAATAGGTAAAAGAATAGGTGCCTTTGGGTCTGGGGGACATCTTTTATGGCATCCTAATCATAGAGGTGGGCCTGGGGGTATAGTGACATGGGCATTGTGCAGAGATGGCAGGGACCCTGTACCCCTTAACTCAGGCAGGTTGTGAACAGGGAAATTTGCTTTCCCCTTCCTGTCCTTGTGACTCCCAGGCAAAGACCATTATCCTTGGTATCCTTTAGATTGAGTTAGACAAAGAATGGGCCACACCTTGATAGCCTAAGCCCTGAGGATCTCAGATAGACCCGCCCCCCCCCCCCCCATGGAATGCCTGAGTGAAAGAAGTCATGTCCACACTCTTGTAAAGGATACAAAATCCCCTGAACTGGGGCATCCGGGGAGCAACCCCCATAGTTGCTCCACTCATGCTGTCTTGCTGGCCATTAATCCTATCCTACTAATAAATCTTTCTTTTTACTTTTAAGCTAAGTTTAGAGTTCTCTCATTCTTGAGAAAGGTTTCCTTCCCAAACCCAGGGGCGCACCATTTGCGCCCCTATAACAATAGTACTGGAGGAACCCAATGTATTTAAGATATAAACATGAGGTATCTCCTCTTGATCAGACCCTTATCTTAAGACTAGTGTAAATACATAGAAGATCCTATGTTTGTTTAGCTGCCAGCCCTTCAAGGTATGTAAATGGAATTAGCTTACCCTCATTCATTTGTTTAGACTCTAGCCACCAGAAATAATGTCACCCCACCCAACTTAGAATTAAGGGGGAGGGGGAGGTCTGTTACCCACCCGTGATAGTAAGTGACAAATCAAAAACAAGGAACTGCCCTTTGGGCAGTCCAAAACAATATTGAGGCTGCAATTTGTCCATGGGAAACTAGAGTTGGATGCAGGAAGTGATGAAAGATGCTATCTTTTAAATATGATGGTAACTTCCTATGGAAGGCAGTTGGCACTTTGAACTTGATGTAGAAGGAGCTCTGGTGAGACCTCAGACTGCTTCCTCTTGAATTGTCACATGGGGAAGTTAGGCTGACTCTCTTTCTTTCCCCTTGGTATTCTGGCCTCTGAGGCCTGGTGGCAGGAAGTCTTGTTTAATTAACCTCTGTGCCCTCTACTGGGCTTCTGAATCTTTACCTGGTTTGGACCTTACATCTGGGCCAGAATTTCTCTCATTTTCCCTACCTTCAACCTTACTAATTGAAAATAAACCACCATAAAAAGTCATCCTGGCTTGGGGTCTTTATTAATTTATTAATTTCTGGCAACCATACTTTAGATATCAAGTCCAACCATAATAATTCCAATTTTCCCCTCTTACAAAGGTAAATTATTCACGTAATCTATTAACGTCTGGTGTCTCTAGAAATTTGGGGTGTACTGGGGGACCCTTGTGCCGCCACACTGGGTTCAAATTTAACCTTCCTTGCTGTGTGATCCTGGGCAAGTCAATAAACCCCAATTGCCTAGCCCTTACCATTCTTCTACCATGAAACAGATGTTTAGTATCTGTTTAGACAAGTGGTTCCCAACTTTTTTGGCCTACGGGCCTTTCCAGAAAAAAATATTACTTAGCCCCCTGTAAATTAATTTAAAAAAAATTTAATAGCAATTAATAGGAAAGATAAATGTGCCTCTGGCCATCACCGCCCACCCTGGATCCACTGCAGCACCCACCAGGGGGTGGTGATGCCCACTTTGGGAATCACTGGTTTAGACAGATGGTAAGGATTTTAAAAATCTTTGTACCATATTGCCTAACTTCTTAATCAACTATAGGTGAAGTCGGATAATCATCCCTTAGTCAGAACCACCTTTCAACTTCCATTCTTTTTCTATCATTGTATAAATTAAGAATCATTGTGAAAAGTATCAACCTGGAAAAAAAACACACAGAACCATTAGTCAGTAAAACCTAGTCTTTAATCAGGAAAGAGATGGTGTTCAACATTTGGCCACCACACAGATTCAAGCACCTAAAAACCACACCAGTCAAGGGTTCTGGGACTCTGGGAACAGTATCTTTGAGGGGATCACCTTGGGAGATGATTCTCCAAAGAACAATAAAACATAGGGATCTTATTTAACTTTTGGGGAACTCAGGACAAGGAAGTTCTGATTGATTGATTGGCTTTACAATGGCTACAAGGAAATGAAAACTCCTAAGACAGGATTATCAGGGAGAGGCTGATGCTTTACAATGGGGGAAAAAAAGGAAGGGCCCAGCCAAGGGCTGGGCTACCAGGGCAGGATTCTGATACAAAAAGAGAAATTTCTAAGACAAAAAGGGTACTTAACATTTGATTATATCTACTAGTCCAACCTAAACTAGGGTCATTAAGTACATTTAGGTCTGAAACTAGGTTAGCCTGGACCTCCCCTCAGTTCCCAGGGAACAGGGGTAAACTCGGGGTTCCCAAATAACCCAGTTGACAAAAGTAAAAATCTCTCTCTCTTCCTCCCTTCCTCCCTCTCTCCCTCTTTCTTCCCTCCCTCCCTCTCAATCTTTTTGTCTCTGTCCCTTTCTCTGTCTCTCTCCCCAACCCCACCCAACCTTGCTTGCTTAGGACTATTTGCTGAGGAAAGGGTAATCCTGAGGATCAGAGACCCGCAATAAGGAAAGATTCCCTGAGAAAAATATTACCCTTGGATTCTCCCCTGGATTTTGTGATGAACACAGATATATAACTCCCAGATCTACTCTGATAAACATAGGGTTGTATCTAAGACATCTAGTCATCCCCTGAACCATTCACCCCTTATGTCTTCATTACTCCATCCCTGGTCAGGTAGAAAACATCACCCCTTCAGCTTATGTAGAAACATCATACCTCCTCTTCTCTGGTAACATAACCCCGGATGTCTAAAGGGTATAAGAAGCCCAGAACCCATCTCCTCAAGGAGGCAGTCTACTCTTTTTTTTTACTTTTTTAAAAAATATTTTTCCAGGGGGGACCTGGGTGGCTCGGTGGATTGAGAGTCAGACCCAGAGATCGGAGATCCTGGGTTCAAATCTGACACTTCCTAGCTTTGTGACCCTGAGCAAGTCACTTAACCCCCATTGCCTAGCCCTTACCACTCTTCTGCCTTAGGACCAATACCCAGTATTGATTCTAGGAGAGAAGGTAAGGGTTTAAAAAAATAAAATTAAAATATTTTTCCATGTTTACATGATACATTTTCTTCCCCTCCCCTCTTCCCTACCTGCTGTAGGAGCCAACAAGCAATTCCACTGGGTTATACAAATGTTATTATTTGATACTGTTAAATATTAAGTTATGTGTAGATTGAGTTTTTTGGGAATTTTGCTCTGTCCTCTGAGAACTCAGCCTGAGGAAGTCCCAGCCTCACCCATTTCAGATAAAACAATAGACCTTAAGGTACTAAATGGTCCCCTGTTTGGGACTAGTAGACCTAATCAAATGTTAAGTACCCTTTTGGCCTAATGGTTTCTCCCAAGGTATCAGAATCCTCTCCCAGGTAGGCCAGCCCTAGGCTGGACCTTTCCCTTTTGTACCCATTGTAAAGCATCAGTCTCTCCTCATTTCCTTGTGTTGGATTTAAAATTCAGCCTGTTCAGTAAGCTGCTTCCTGGGCAAGCTGCTTCCTGGCCCCCGCCTTGTTCAGTCTCCTGAAATCCCCAGCCCCCAAAATGTTTTCCAGCATGAAGCTATCTTATCACCTCCTTGAGGAATGTTTACCTCTCGGATAAAGGTTTACCTCCTTGATGAATGTTTGCCAAATGCTTCCTGACTCCCTGTCCCTAACACCACCTTGATGCTTAGGTATGTACCAACCCCCCTTTCCCAAACATTTCTATATAAACCCCTGGCTGAAGAAGCCCCGGGGTTAGTAACGCAAACCTCTCTGCCTGCTGACCCTAGTGTCATGCTAATAAATAAATGAGCCTCTTCTTGCGTGTTGCATTGTCAGTGTGATTTCTCTGGCCAGGACTGAATCTGGGCCATCTTCAAAATCTGGGTAAAACACTTGTAGCCATGGTAATGTCAATCAATCATACTTCCCTTCCTTAGTTCCCCAAATGGTATATAAGTTTCCCAAGTTCTATTGTTCTTTGGAGAATCATCTTATGTGGTACATTCTCCCAGGGATTTTGTCCCTAGAGCCCCAGGGTGTTGACCCTGTGTAGTTTTTGGCATTTGGCTCCATGATAGCCACGAATTACTGGACCTATCTCTTTCCTGATTAAAGACAAGGTTTTTCTGACAACTTTAGTAGTTCTGTGTTTTTCTAAGTTAACAACACCTATTTCCATATTATTCTTCTTCACAACAGAGCAATATTTTAAAACCAAAACCCCAAATCCTATACCCATAAAAATAAGTGATAAATCATATATTTCTTCTGTGTTTCTACTCCCATAGTTCTTTCTCTTGATGTGGATATTGTACTAGCTGCCTGCCTCAAGTCTCTCCTCACTCTAATCCATCCTCCATTCAGCCATCAAAGTGATTTTCCTAAACTGCAGGTCTGACCATGTATTACTTAACTAATCAAACTCTAGTGTCTCTCTATCACTTCCTGTAGAACCCAGAAAGAGTCAGAATTAAAAATCCAGACTCTTGTATAACATTATAGTTGAACAGGCTTGTCTATAGGAATTCCTAACTTACAGACCTTTGGCTTCCAGACCTTCCCCCCTTATTTGAAAGGACCGCCCACCCTCTAGACCTCTCCCCTACTGGACTGCTTACCTTGGAGACATCCCCCTATCCTGCCCTGTAAGGGGTGAAAAGGGGTTTTATGGGTTCAATATATTAAAAGGTGGTCACCAGGGGAAATTTCCCCAATTAAGGAATAATCTCAAGTCAAAATTGCCTTTTATTTACATTTAGGAAGGTTGAAGGTAGGGAACTGAGAGAGAGAAACTCTGGCCTGGTCTAGAGGCTCGGACCAGTTAAGGATTTGGAGGCCCAGCAGTTGGGGCAAAAGGTTAATTAAACTAGCTACAAGGCCTTTACAATTAGAGAGGCCAGAGAGACCTCCCTGAGGGTAGAGCCTCCAGAAATGCCAAGGAAAGAAAAAGAGAGTTAGCCTAACTTACCCAAGTGGAACAGTCTAGGTCATGAACCAGCAAAGCTCCCTCACTTTCCCTTCACTGCACTAGTCACAGCCTCACTCACTCCTGCAGCCTCACTAAATGCTATCTTCCACCCAAGACCCCAGCTGACTGAGGATCTTCTCCTTTTAAAGGGGTCATTTATGCGTCACTTCCTGCTCCTCTCTCCTAATTCACATGTCCAATCACAAAAGTGTAGGGGGTGGTGCCTCAGTTCTGATTGGTTACTCACTCTAGCACAGGTGGGTTAGGACCTCAAAGAATTGGAAGGTGCTCTCACCTTTGTGTAGACTTAATTTAATTATCACAGTCCCCAGCTGCCTACCACTCTATAAAAACCCAGCTCAGGCACAGCTCGGGGTCACACATTTTGATGTGAGACCCTTGGTTTAAACTAAGACAATAAAGTCCCTTTGCATCTTGCATTGGTGGTTCAGACTCAATTACTGGGATAATTCTCAGGGCATAACACTCCAAGATCAAATATAAAATCCTTTGTTTGGTGCTCAAGTCCTTCATAATCTAGCCCCTCCTTCCCAATGTTTACACTTTATACTCCTCACCCATCTCCCTGTATTCTTCCATCTAGTGACTGTGGCTTTCTTGCTGTATTCTACAACCCAGACACTCCATGTTTTCCATGCCTGGAATGCTCTTCTTCCTCATCTCTGCAGCTAGGTGGCACAGCACACTGGGCTGACAATCAGGAAGAGTTCAAATTCAGCCTCAGACACTGTGTGACCTTGGGCAAATCATTTTACCTCTGTTTGTTTCTGTTGCCTCATTCATACAGTGGTTGTGAGATCAAATGAAATATTTATGAAACACTTAGCATAGTGACTAGTATATATATTAGGTGATATAAAAATGCTTCCCTTCCTGGATTGCTGTTTCATTGTGGCAGAGGGGCTTTTGTAGCTCAGTGAAAGTGTGAGCTATGATTTATGACCAAACAAGATGTTAACTTGAAAAAAACACGGAACTATTAAGTAGTCAGAAAAAAACAAGTCTTTTAATCAGGAGAGGGGTAGTGTTCAACATTTAGGCCTCCACACAGAGCCAAAAACCTTGGCACCCTGGCAACAGCATCTCTGGAAGAAATCAGTGTGCTAGATGGGCACCATAGAATTTGGGGAACTTCTATATCTCTTGGGGAGCTGGGGACAGAGGAATATGATTGATCGGCTTTATAATGACTCCTGAGTCCAAGACAAGATTATCAGGGAGAGGCTGATGCTTTACAATGCATACAAAAGGAAAGGACTTTAATACAATGGGAGAAACTACCAGGATAAAAGGGCAAACTTGGGGTTTCTACATTCCAAGTTGACAAAGAGATAGAAAACATTATGAGATGTGTGTAAATAGAATTAGCTCTAGCCCATTCATAGTCAGAACTCTACTTACCCTAGGCATAGAGATGATGTCATCCCCACCTCCCTTAGTGGGGAGGGGAGATGAGTTACCCACACGTGACAATAAGTAACAAATCAAGAACTAGGGACTGCCCTTTGGGCAGTCCAAATCAGTGCAAAGGCTGCCATTTGTACACTTGAATTAGAGGTGTACCCACGGGAAGTGACGAAAGACACTATCTCTTCAAGTATGTTGGTTACTTCAGGCTAAGGGAGTTCCCTCTTTGAACTGGGTGCTGAAGGACCTCGGTTGAGACAGCAGGCAGCTTCTACTCTGAATGGTCACGTGGGTAAGTTAGGCTGACTTCCTTGGGCATAGCTTAGCGTTTCCAAACTCTACCTTTAAGTAGTCTCTAGCCTATCTGATTGCTAGGCCTTGTGGCTTGTAGCCTCATTTATTTAGCCTTTTAACCTTCTCTCTCCATCCAGGCCTCTGCAGGCCTGGACTATCCTCTCCTTCTCTCTATTTCCCTACCTTTTACCTTTCTAATTGTAAATAAACTACCTTAAACCCAATCCTGACTTGGATCTATTTTAATTACGGAATCAATCTGAATTGTTGATTCCTGGCGGCCAAACTTTAATTATATACCTATAAAATATCTAAAATCTCCCTCTTACAGATGTAACATGAATAGTTTTGATTATATTAAATTTTTAAAGTTTTGTACAAACCAAAACCAATGCAACCAAAATAAGAAGGGAAACAACAAACTGGGGGGAAATTTTATAATAAATTTCTCTGATAAAGGTCTTGTTTCTCAAATATAAGCCAAATTTATAGGAATATGGATCATTCTCCAATTGACAAATGGTCAAAGGCTATGAATAAGTAGTTTTCAGATGAAGAAATCAAAACTATCAATAATCATATGAAAAAATGTTCTAATTCTTTTTCATTAGAGAAATACAAATTAAAAAGTCTCAGGTAACACCTCATCACTATCAGATTGGTCAATATGACAATAAAGTGATAAATGTTGGTGGAGATATGAACTGATTCAATCATTCTGGAGGGCAATTTGGAATTATGCCCAAAGGGCTATAAGACAATGCATACCCTTTGATCCAGTAAAATCACTACTAGGTCTGTATCCCAGAGATTTAAAAACATTGGGGAAAAGGACCTACTTGTACAAAAATATACATATAGCTGTTCTTTTTGTGGTGGCAAAATTGGAAACTAAAGCGATGTGCATCAATTGGGGATGGTTGAACAAAGTGTGATATATCATGGTGATAGAATACTATTGTGCTGTAAAGAATGATGAACAGAATGATTTCAGAAAGCTAGAAAGACCAACATGAACAGATACAGAGTGAAATAAGCAGAACCAGAAGATTGTACATAGTAATAGCAATTTTGTGGGAGGATCAACTATGAAAGACTTAGCTGCTCTCAGCAATACAATGATCTAGGACAATTATTTTTTTTTAATTGAAAATTTTTATTTAATTTAGAATATTTTTCCATGGTTACATGGTTCATGTTCTTTCCCTCCCTTCCAAACCGCCCCCTCCAGCCAACACACAATTCCACTATTTCCATATTATTGATAATTTCACTACAGTGAGCATTTAGAGTCTTCATCCCCAATCATATCCCCATCAACCCATGTGTTCAAGCAATTGTTTTTCTTCTGTGTTTCTACTCTCACAGTTCTTCCTCTGAATGTGGATAGTATTCTTTCTCATAAATCCCTCAGAATTGGATCCAGGACAATTCTGAAGGACTGATGACAGAGAATTCTATCTAGAGAAAGAATTATTCCACATAATTTTCCCCAAGTTATAAGATCCAATTGCCTTTTCCCCCCTTCCTCCTCCCTCCTGCCTTCCAGAACTGGCAAGCAACTCGAGTTACACATGTATTAGCATGCAAAATATAAGCTTGTAAAACCAAAACCCCACAACATAAACCCAAATAAACAAGTGAAAAATCATATGCTTTCATGTGCATTCTGACTCCAACAGTTCTTTCTTTGGAGGTGGAGAACATTCTTTGTCCTAAATCCTTCAGAATTGTCCTGGATCATTATATTGCTAAGTAGCTAAGTTTATCACATTTGATTATTCTACAATATTGTTACTATGTACAGTATTCTCCTGCTCACTCTGCCTCATAGGTCTCTCTAGTTCTTTCTAATATCAACCTGTTCATCATTCCTTACAGCACAATAGTAATCCATCTCCATCAGATACCACAATTTTTTTAGCCATTTCCCCCCTTGAAGGACATCCCTTTAGTTTCCAATTCTTTGTCACCACAAAAAAGAACAGCTATAAATATTTATAGGTCCTTTTCCATTAAAAAAGAAAATCTCTTTGGGATACAGACCTAGTAGTGGTATTACTGGATCAAAAGGTAGGCATTGCTTTAGAGGCCCTTAGACATAATTCCACTATTTGGGATTTTCTTGGCAAAGATGCTGGAATGGTTTGCCATTTTCTTCTCCATTGACAGATGAGGAAACTGAGGCAAATAAGGTGAAGTGACTTGCCCAGGGTCACGTTAATTAGCATCCGTGCCTGGATTTGAACTCAGGAAGAGAAGTTTTCTTTATTCCAAAGACAACTGAGTTTTATTTGGTTGGAAATCTTCTGCTAGGATGGGGATGGGAATGGGAACAAGGGGGAGGCACAGCTTTCCTAGCGCAAGCAGAGTTGGAGCTCTAAACCAGGGCTGCCTCCCCAGACTGCCCCGCCACCGCTCTCCACAACCTCAGTGCTGAAGGAGCCTCTAGTCTGCCTGTGCCCGCCCAGCCCCGGCTCTAGTTTAAACCTTCTCTCTCATTCCCCCTTCCTTTTCTAAGGAAGCTGCCTCGGCACGCACATTAGCTCGAGCACGAGCTCGAGCACGAGCTCAATGGACAGAAGTTGGTCTCCTCCACCTACCGCACCAACTCCATCCTAGTGCGCGTGCTCCAAAGACTGAAGGAGCTTCCCCCCGTACGTGATCATTCCGAGACAGGACAACCAATCGCCTGAAGAAGCCCTTAGTGCGCGTGCGCTCCCAGGGGTCAGGCGAGGGACTGCCTACCTCCCTACCCTTGCGGAAACATAGTAGACGTTCCCAAAAGAGATTAAACTCAGACTGCAGGCTCCTCCAGACTTCCTCAAGGAAGACGAAGTCCACAGTACGCAGCCTCTGCAGAAGGCCCGCCCCTTCCCGTAGAAAAGTGGGTTTGACCCGGAAATCCCTCTTGGAGCCCTCGTCCCTTTCAGGTCGGGCCCTCCGGTGAAGATGGCGGCTGTGCAGGGAGCGGTGGTAGGCGAGGACAGCAACGAGACGAAACTGAGCAAAAAGTAAGCGTTCCTTCGAGTGGCCCTGGGTCAAGAAAGGCTGTGGAGTCGGGGGCGGGGGGGAGCCACTCGGTTTCCTAGGAGAGGCGGATGTGCCCAGTGCTGTCTCCACGGCTCTCGTGGGCGCTAACGTGCTTCGAAGAAACCTCTTTCGCCGCCGGAAACTACAAGCCCCAGGATGCACCGGGCCCCCCAGAGACCTGGTGTTTCCGTTGGAGGGGGTAGCTTGTCTAAGAGGGTTTTCTTCCCCGCTTCACCCGTGTTCTCTGGCCGTTCTCTCCTTGGGTCCCTCCGGGACCGAGGAGGAGCCCGTGAGGAAGAGAAGAATCAGGGGAGAGATTTCCTTTAGTCTCCTTCCCCAGAATGGAGAGTTTTCCTGGAAATGGAGCTGAGCAAGATGTAGCAAAATGCTTGATCCGTTTTTTTTTTTTTTAAACCTGTTGTTTTTATCCTCGTTTTACGGATCAGGAAACTGAGGCAGGATCAACAGCTAGAAAGCGTCTGAAGTGGGATTTGAACTCGAATTTTCCTCAAGCACGAGATAAGAATCTTATATGTTGATACATAAAGTATATATCTTCTTTGTACCTAGTCATGCGGCCTTATCCATTAATTAGTCTGTGAACCAGATCTGAGGAGAAGGGAATGTTTAATTTAGTGCTTGACTCTTGTTTAGTCGTGTCTCATTGTGTGATCCTATGTACCATAACCGGCAATATTGGCTGTGCAGTTTTCTCTAGCAAAGATGCTGGAGTGGTTTGCCATTTCCTTCTCCAGTGGAATAGGTCACCTAGCTTCCTGACTCTTAGCTTAATTAATAAATGCTTGTTTTTTTTTTTTAAATAAGCTGACTCTCCTATCAGTGAAACCACTAAACTGCAAAGTGTCATTCTGGATTTCTTTCTTGAAGAAATCTTGAATTTATTATTTATTATTATTTTTTAGCCCTTACCTTCTGCCTTGGAAGGCAGAAGAGTGATAAGAACTAGGCAATCAGGATTAAGTGACTTGCCCCTGGGTCACACAGCTAGGAAATTTCTGAGGCCAGATTTGAACTTAGAACCTCCTGTCTCAATGCCTGGCTCTCAATCCACTGAGTTACCCTGCTGCCCCTTGAATTTATTTTTGAAGTTTTTTTCTGAAAGGAAGCTTATTCCTAGTTTATTCCAAAAATATTTCTAAGAATTACAAAATTGTATATGGAATCTTTAAGGCGTATAAGTGACAGGGGTGGGGAAGAGTCCTCTTGGAGACTTACCAAATAGATTCACATTTGATTCATAAATGTAAAGAAAGTTTATATAGTCACTTTTCAGATACTGTTTTCCATTTTCTCAGTGTTTGAGTTTAAAATATGAAGCTCCACAGTAAATATTAAATTGGACTGATTTAGGTGAGTGATGGTGAACCTTTGGTATGCTGAAGGCCTTGGGTGGAGCTGCTCCCTTCCCCTTCTCCACTGTACATTTTTTCACATCACCCATTCCACCGTCCAGCAGCCCAGTGGGAGCACACAGTGGGTAAGGTGGGAGGCTCACAGAACTGGAAGGAAGCAATGTAAGAATTAAAATTTAGTTATTATAGTTATATCTTTAAAATATGTGGCCGCCAGGAATCAACAATTCAGGTTGATTCCGTAATTAAATCAGACCCAAGTCAGCATCGGGTTGAGGAGTTTATTTACAATCAGGAAAGTGAGTAGGGATAAAGAGAAGAGGGAGGTAGAAGACTAAATAAATGAAGCTGTAAGCTGCAAGGCCCAACAGCCGGATAGGCAGAGTTTAGAATTGGCCCAGCTAGGCCAAGGAAGCCAGCCTAACTTACCCACGTGACAATACAGAGTGTAATCTGTCTGTGGTCTCAGGAGATGCTTCTTCTTCCAGTTCCAGACGCCAACTCCCACTACAGGAAGTTCACTAACTTACTTAAAGAGAATGTGCCTTTCATCACTTCCTGTGGTCCACCTCTAATTCAAATGGACAAATGGCAGTTCCTACATTGATTTGGACTGCCCAAAGGGCAGTCCCTTATTCTTGATTTGTTACTTATTGTCACGTGTGGGTAACTCGTCTCCCCTCCCCACTAAGGGAGGTGGGAGTGACATCATTAGCACGCCTGGGTTGGGTAGATTTTTGACTATTAATAGGATCTGGCTATTCTATTTACACAGCAAAGAGCTTGGGCCATTCCCCTCCCTGCTTTCTACACTCTGAGGACATTCCTTACTTCACCCACTCCTCTGCCCAGCTACCCAATGGGAGCCCTTTCTTCCTTTCCTATGTGGGGTAAGGAGAGGGGGCAGGGCATGGCTGGCACTCAGTTGAGGGGAGGTCATGGCACTTGATCTGGTGGGTGGGGTGGGAGCCGGACCTGTCCTCTGTCTCTAAAAGTTTCGCCATCACTGACTTAGGTCTTACTCTCCAACCATCTATCTATTCCATAGGTGTATCTATTGAGCTCATATACAGAGAACTCAGAAATTGAAGGTTTTAAGTACTCTCTTGAAGTATGACTAGTTGATCTGTAGGCAGGTATTATTAAATACTTATGTTTTGTCTTAGAATTTATATCAGTTCCAGTTTAGTACTAGACATTTGGGATTCAATGACTTTCTCACGGTCTGAAGTCATATTTGAACCCAGAACCTCCTGTCTCCAAGCCTATCCACTGAGCCACCTAGCTGCCCCAATATGTTGAGTTTTGAGAGGATACCAAAAAGACAGCTGCAGATGTGAAACTAGAGGTTAGGAGAGAGAAGTTAAGGCTGGATAATTATATGAATCATTGGTCTATAGATCATTGAATCCATGGGAGATCAAGTAAAGTAGTAAAGAGGGAGTATTCAGTGCATTCACAACAATCCCTTTCTGTCTTTCCAGGCTCAATGCATCTCTTTCCACCAAGTATTTTAAGGGCTCAGGTCAAAGTCCTATGAGATACTACTTTTACTGGGCATGACCTAAGTGATAATCTAGTATAGAGTACTGAAGAGTAGTCAGGTAGGAAGAGAACCTGGAGAGAGTGAGTATCAAGGAGAACAGAGTAATACAGTGTCAGAGGCTACAAGGAGGTAAAAAAGAAAGAGGATTGAGAAAAGGCCATTAGATTTGGCAATTAAGAGATCGCTTTGAAGAGAGCAATTTCAGCAATCTAATATTGTGAGCCAGATTTTTAGAGTGAAAGGAGAGAGGAAGGGAAGTCACAAATATGTAGATGGTCTTCTCAAGTAATTTAGGCACAAAGGCAGACTAGATAAAGGATAATAGATAGTTATTGGGGATGGGCAGATCAAATAGAGATTTTTGAGGATGGGAGAGAAATGAGTATGTTTTTATAGGTAGTAGGGAGGCATCCTGTAGATAAGGAGAGATTGAAAGTGAGAAATAAGAATGGGGGCATGTAATAAAAATTAATCTTGGAGACTTTATTCTAAATTTTTATTATTTATTAGTAAAGAGAAAGGTTACCAAAGTCTCCAGCTGAGTTGCTGCTTCCTCAGGTCCTAGATTCCCATTCCCAACTGACCCTGGCTCATTTTACAAGTAGCAGCAAAGAAGCTTAGATAACTGCATGGTTGGACCAGATGAATTAATGCCAGTCAAGGAGCGAGCTTGACTTTTAGGAAGGGACCAGAGCCAAAAAGTCCAATTTCCTGCTTGTCCTGGCTCATATTTCATGATGTTACACCCAGTTGGCTTTTGATTGGACAGTCTGGGTCATGTGTTCTGCGTGTAATTACACTACAGTCAGAGGCCACACAAGGGGGCTTCCATCAGCCCCTTCCCAAAGTCAGAAACTGCTCTGTCACTCTGTGCCCCCTATGTTAAAGCAGGTGCACCGACTGTGGGTCTATTTTTATGTTAATTTCACACAGGCAATATGGTGGAGAAGGCACCATGGAAGAGCCATTGTGGAGAGGGGGATGGTGAGTTAGAGAGGTGTAAAAAGATTGCTTTACTCTAATAAGGATCCATTTAAGGTCATATGTTCCACACATGTAGTGGCCTCAGTCAACATGGTTTCCTGATTTTCTCCACTTTTGTTCAGCAGTACTTGCATTGGACCCAAATAAGCAGATAGTGGGAGTGACCACCTTGTCAGGGAACAGTTGGCAAAATGAGGGGACTCAGGGACTGTAGATTTGAACTGGTTCACCAGAGGATCAAGAAGGGGGAAGGAGGAGAGTATGGTCAGTGCGGGGGTAATTGGTCTGGGAGAGAATTGAGAGGTCTTGGGATTGGACCTCTTGGTTGGATGAAGAGTAGGCTTTGGTAAATGAAGGCAAGGGGAGAGAGATGGAAAGATTATGGTCAGCTAATGGGGCTTTCTGTTCTTTAACATGAATGTGGTGCATTTGTTGGTTATGACAAGATCTAGAGTATGAATCTGGGTGTGGATAAGGTGGGGGGGGGTAGAAAAGTAGATCATGTGAAATAAATAAGGGAACTGGGAGCTTGGGATATTTGAGGGAGGATCAGTATGTATGTTGAAGTCCTGTAGTATAAAGGCAGGAGTGAGGAAGGAGAGAAAGATTAAGTGTTAGATCCTTGGGAGAGGAAAGAAGGGTATCTAGGATGTCTGCAGGCAACAGTTTCCAGGGTTTTGATTGGGTAAAAGATATGGATGGAATGTACTTCAGAGGAGGAGAGCTTGCTTGGGGACTGTCCTGGAAGTAGCATCAGAAAAGAGTATTCCAACTCCACCACCTCAACCAGTGAGAGAGTGCAGCCAGGGCTGGAAAGGGAGATCTAGGAAGCTGTGTCATCAGATAGAAGACAGGGCTTAGAGCCAGGAGACAGAAAGGAAAAGCGTTAAGGTGAAAGTACTGCCTCTTAGACATACTGGCAACTTGGCTAAGGGCACACTTCTCTTGGTGTTCTTGGTAATTCTTACTCTGAGAATTGGAAAGGACTTGGTAGATTTCTCATCTGACCCATACACAGATGTCTGTCCATTGTAGATGGGTCTTTAGTGGCATTGGCCAAAGGAGTTTCCACCCCATATTGAGGAGATGGTAACGCTAAGCTCATTAAGCCTACACTATTGGTATTTAAAGTTAATGGATTTTATAGTGCACATAAATCCATAGTGCCCACATCCCTCCACAGTCCTTCTCAGATGCTTCTTCAGATGACAATACTAGTAGAGTATAAGCTGATTCCATAAAAGGTTCATCGCTGGGTCTGGCAACTACAGTGTCAGATGTCTCTGGGCCAGGAGGCCCCTTGCTCCATAGATAAGGAATTCTTTGACCAGGCAGCCCTGTGTATCCCTCTCTTCTTGGGTGGGGAAGGGGCAGTCTTTTCTTACAGTGTATAGTGTTGCTATTGTTAATAATAAATTCTATATCTTTGTTCAGGGATTTAGTGGAAATGTTATTGGAAAGACTAAATTCTAACAGGTTCTCAGGCTTGCCATAGATAAAACAAAAGAATTGGAGCTAATTCAAAGAGAAATTTAATGATTTTTTGAAAGAGACATGAGTGGGACCAGAGCCACAAATGAGACAATAAAGATGGAAATTGGCTTTTACTTGTGTGTTCTAAAATGCATAGATTTAGAGCCAGAAAGGACACCAAGAACTAGCATTTGTGGGATACTTAGTCATTTCATATTTGTAATCATTTTCTACAAGTTGCATGAATATAGGGTTCAGAGTTTAGAACCCCAGGAAACTGGAAAACAGTTGGGGGGGCAGTTGGGACAGCCCTATATAAGGGAGTGAGCCTCAGGCAACTGAACTCAGTCCTGAGTTAGGGTCAAGGGTGGAGGGAGAGCGGTAGGTAAGATCCCTTGCTGATCCACATCAGGATTACCATTGCCTCTTCTACTGTGCTGATCCAATCAGAGCCAGTCTGTCACCCCAATAGCCTCTCTACAGCAAAGATATATCTCATCAACTGATATCAAGATCCACAAATCATCATAGCACACCAACAACCTATACCTGCTATCTTTCTGTCAAGCTTATTATTCTATTTACATAGCTAGATACTAGAGACAGAAGTTAGGTAGAAAATAGAACTCTGAGAAGGGCCTTGCCCAGAAGGGGTAGGCCTGCCTCTGAACCTACTAGATTAGTTGATAGTTTTCTTCCCACTCTCCTCTCCCATCAATCCCAAATACTTAGTACCTTCCCAGTTGTACTTTTCCCAGATATATTAAAGAAGAAACCTTTGTTACTACAAAGCCTCTGGTTAATACAGATTATCTATTTCAACACCTTACATCTTTGAATAGAATCTCCCCAACAGATCAAGACTTGGCAGTTAGTGGGGTTACCTTTCTGAAGTGGGAATTCCTGTTGATTGTCACATAAAGTCCTGTCTTTGAATTTCACCCAGATAACCTGTAGTATCCACTCTACTGGCAGTACTTCATCTCTTGCCATATCCATCAATTTGAGTGATATTTGATTTGACTCTCACAAGGAAGTCATTGTGCCTGAGGCACTTTCAGTAAGGATCTTCTTTGACTAACAAGGTGGGGGGGGGGGAGACTTACAGCTACTGGTCTTCTTTGCCCATCCCCCACAGGTGGTCTCCTGTGGCTGCTTTTCCATCTGCAGCCAAAGAATCATCCTTACATATTGCAGCGCATTTGTTAAGCTTTGCAAAAAGGCACTGTGCCCCAAGTAACTGTAGCTTTTATACCTATGTCTGATACAGAAGAGGTGGTAATTGAATCTATGGGAGCTGATGAGATCAAGTGAAGTAGTATAAAGAGAGAAGAGATCCCAGGAAAACCCTTACAGTTAGACTAGAGGAGTATCCCACAAAGGAGTCATAAGGCAGAATGTAGAAAAATTGAACTCAACTTAATGACACTCTAGATCAGTGGTTCCCAAACTTTTTTGGCCTACCACCCTCTTTCCAGAAAAAATATTACTTAGCACCCCCTGTCACATACTATCACCGCTCCCTTACAGTTTTCATCACCCCCAAATGCACCTGTGGCCATCACCGCTTCTCCCCACCCCCACCCCATTGCTGCAGCACCCACCAGGGGGCGGTGGCACCCACTTTGGGAATCACTCCTAGATTAAGTCAACTTTTATTTTAATGCTTACTGACTTCCTTGTAAATATTGTACCTAGGGGTAAATGGCTCAAAATGTTGGAAAGCTTTGTTTAGTCCTAATAAGAGAAGCTGATGTTTTTATGCCTTACATCTATTTCATGAATAATTCAAGAAGACATTTGGGGCGTATTAGACTTGGTGAGGATCAAATAACATCATGAAAACAAAATTATATTTTTAGATATTTAGCTGAATCAGCTGCATAGGTAGCAGCAGGGCAGAGATCAATACTAAATTAGAAAAAGGACTGGTAAGGAGAAGATAAAGTATACAGCTGTAAAAAGGAGAAGATAGACTATACAACTGAGATATTTCCAACTTGAATGTTGAAATGAGCCATTGATGATGGCAATAAATAAAGGAATCCACTGTCACAACTTCTCACAGAAGTTTAATTAGTCACTCAGAGATCTAAGAGCTTGGACACTGTTACTGCCCAGAAACATGTTAGACAAAGGGCAGCACCCATTCAGAGGATAAGCTCATTTGTAAACTCTTTAGGAGGTGGATGGTAAAAGATTATGAGCAGGCGGGGCAGCTGGGTGGCTCAGTGGATTGAGAGCCAGACCTAGAGATGGGAGGTCCTAGGTTCAAATCTGGCCTGACAGTTCTAGCTGTGTGACCCTAGGCAAGTCACTTAACCCCATTGCCTAGCCCCCTTACCATTCTTCTGCCTTGGAGCCAATACACAGTATTGACTCTAAGATGGAAGATAAAATATGAAAAACACCAAGGGAGGAGATTAAAGATAGAAGAGAACCAAAATGGAAAACCTTTGTGAAGATTTTATAATAAACATTCTTCTCTATTGGAGGAAGCACTGTCCCCAAATGCTATTCTGTGCCTACTCTTGGATTCCCTAAATCTCTCCCTACTCTTAGATTCCCTAAATGCCCTTATCCTTGTCTTCCATTGTTCCTCCTGAGGAACCTGAGCAGTCCTGAGATTCCTTCTGTCTCCTCTGTTGGTCAGTCTACATGGACCTTCTTATTTGCATCTTGTCTCACCCATGAGAGCCATGGTGGAAAACCTATGTGTGTCGTCACCCTAACACAGAGTTCACCAGAGTTCATTACTAGAAAGCCAGAGGGACCTGGAGAGGGACCTGGGGTGGGGCTGCTCTCCTCCCCAGTCTCCATATGCAGCTGAGGACATTTCTCATGTCACCTGCCCCTCTAAAAGGTTTGCCATCATTGAATTAGTGTACCCTCCTTGAAGTCTGGGATGGGTTTGGGTGGGGGAGTATATCCCTGGCACTAATTTATTGCTAGAGGAGGATGGAAAAATGCCCGAGAGAAAATGATTGGTAACTCTGGGCTGTGGTTGACAGTTTTGAGAGCACTTGGCGGGGGTAAATTCCAGAGGTAACCAAATGAGGGGAGAATACCAGATATTCAGAAAAAATATCAAACTTTATTATGCTGAAAAAGGGGGCTGAGAATGTCAATAATTACTGATTTCTAAAGTCACTTCCTCATGGTAAAGCAGTAGGTGATATATTGAAAAGAACAGTGAATTTGGACTTTTGGGAAAGGCCTGGGTTCATATTTCACCCATCTTAGTTGATGATAACCTTTGTGGGCTTCAATTTGCTAATCAAAATGGAGGGGGGTTGGATTCAGTGATGTCTAATATCTCTTCTGGTTCTGACCTATTAATCTTTATGAGAATAGGTGTCCTTGTTGAAGGTAAGAACAGGGAATAGTCAGACTTTTCACAAAAAAGACTACATCTTTACAGTTCCTTAATTGGCCAAAAGTCTAAAGAATTCCAAGATTCTGTTGGTTATGAAAAAGCATTTTAGTCTGTTCAGCAAAATGCCACTTGAAAAGTTTTCCTCTAGCAGAATATCTCCTGCATAATTCAAAAATCTCACAAGATTCTTTTAAAAGATCTAAAACAGGTAACATTGCTTGTTGCCCTCTTTAATTTTAATTTTATTAATAACAAAATTTCTCCGAACTTCTCTAAAATGAAGATTACACTCACCAGAAATATGTCCAGTGTTTGAATGGGGGGGAAATCCTGTAAAGATGGTGAGGTCACCTAGATACTCCATTTGCTGACAGTGCTCTAACCGTATCAAGCACAGGAACATTGTGGTCTCCTAAAGGAAATCTATAATTACTCAAAAGAAGTCAGCATAACAGTGCACCTAGGAAAATCTTGCTGGCCAGATAGGCAGTCAAATGGACAGTCCATAGAGAGCTGTTTCATCAGTCCATATGGCTCCTACACAGGTATTGTCCTGAGTGAACAGGAAGCAGAGTTGAATAAGAAGGTCAATCTTAATGTCAATGTTCTTCAGTGGTAGTGTATGGTTCATTGTTGTGGGATACCACATTTTCTGAAGAATTAGTTGTGGGTCACCCAGAGGGCAATGATAGAGGTGAATAGCCTGCAAGATATTACTAAGAATTATGCCTCAGAGATGTGTGAATGGAAAAGGGAGTGGGCCAAAGGGAGAGAAAAGGAGAAACCTCCATTTGTTTTGTCCTTTCAAACCAGCAAGAATTTAAGTCCTTCCTTTCTATGTGCTATGGCATTACATTCTAGTGGGAGAAGGAAGACATGGAAGGCAGCTGGATGTGGGAAGAGGAGGTGATGAAAGAAACCTGGTGTGTCCCAGAGAAAACCCAGTAAGTCAGGAATACAGAGAGGAATGAAGACAAGGCTGACCCCAGTGTCCTTAAAATGAAGGTTTAGAATGTGAACTGGAATGACCTCTGGGAATTGATGCAGAGTGAAAGGAGCAGAACCAGGAGAACATTGTACACAGAGACAGATACACTGGTAAAATTGAACATAAGGGACTTCTCTACTAGCAGCAATGTAAGGATCCAGAGCAAGGCTGATGGACTTATGAGAAAGAAAACTAGTCACATTCAGAGGAAGAATTGTGGGAGGAGAAACACAGAAGAAAAACAACTGCTTGAACACATGGGCTGATGGGGATATTATTGGGGATGTAGACACTAAACGATAACTCTAATCCAACTATCAATAATATGGAATTAGGTCTTGATCAATGATACATGTAAAATCCAGTGGAATTGTGCATTGGCTAAGGGGGATTAGGGAGGTTTGGGGGAGAGAGAAAGAACATGAAATATGTAACTAGGGGAAAATATTCAAAATAAAATTTTTTTTAAAATGAAGGTTTAGAGAGGCCCCAGCCAATTGGGGAAAAGGGAATACAGGAGCAGACTTCCAGGGAAAGGGTTTCTGAAGAGAGTCGCAGTTGGGGAGGTCCCAGGTGTGACTGCAGAGGAGATGGGGTGCCAAAATCTAGAGTTCAAAGAAGTGCTGGGAGGGGATAGTTAGAGAAAACTGTCAGAAATTCATCCCACCACAGTGGATTGGATCCAATGTGAATCCTTTTCTTTGTATTAGCAAGCAGCTGCCAAGGCCCAGTTATCCCCTCCTCCCTTTAATTTTCCCGTTGTTTAGTCCTTTTTCAGTCATATCTGACTCTTGCCCCATTTGGGGTTTTCTTGGAAAAGTTACAGGAATGGTTTGCCATTTCCTTCTCACGCTCATTTTACTGATGAGGAAACTGGCAAACAGGATGAAGTGACTGACTTGCCCAGGGAAGTCTTCCTGATTCCAGGTCCTACACTCTATCCACTGCTCCACCTAGCCATCCAGTAGATATGTATAGTCAAGCAAACACATGTGAACACACTGACCATTTCTGAAAACGTGTTTCAATTTTGTACCTCTGGTCTATCCTGTCTGTCAAGAGATGGTTGTTGTTTGCTTGTAATAATTGCTAGCATTTATAGAATGCTTTAAAGTTTGCAAAGTGCTTTACTTTTACTCTTTATCTTATTTAACGCTCACCAACAACCCTAAGAGATAGGTGCTGTTATTTATTATCCTCCTTTTACAGATAAGGAAACTGAGGCACAGCGATTTTTATGTGACTTGTCCAAGGTTACGGGTTACACAGCTAGTCTCTTGAGGTCAGATTTGAACTCTTGATTCTGAAGCCTCTAGCTTGTCCATTGCACTACCTAATTGCCCCAGTTCTTAACTCTAAATAAGGTAAATACAAACCAATTTAACACTTTTTCTGAAATTTTCTTTTTCTCTAGCACAAATTAGTGCTTTCATAAAGCTTTTAGTTTTAGCCTCAGTTGTGTTCCACAGAGTGAAATGGAAAATGTTCGTTTCTCTTTTCTCTCCTCTCTGAGATTTCACATCACAAAAAAAGCAGAGACTTAAAAATTGTTCATCCCAACTAATCCCAATACTATACAAATTATTTGATATGATAAGCAAAGAAGGAGTCCTACCAAATTCCTTTTATGACACAAATATGGTACTGATTCCAAAGCCAGGGAGACCAAAAACAGAGAAAGAAAACTACAGACCAATCTCCCTAATGAACATAGATGCAAAAATCTTAAATAGAATACTAGCAAAGAGACTCCAGCAAGTAATTAAGAAGATCATCCACCATGATCAGGTGGGATTTATGCCAGGAATGCAAGGTTGGTTCAACATTAGGAAAACCATTCACATAATTGACCATATCAACAGTCTAACAAACAAAAATCACATGATCATCTCAATAGATGCTGAAAAAGCCTTTGACAAAACACAGCATCCATTCCTATTGAAAACACTGAAAAGTATAGGAATAGAAGGACCTTTCCTAAAAATAATAAAAAGTATATACCTAAAACCATCAACAAACATCATATGCAATGGGATAAATTAGAAGCCTTCCCAATAAGATTAGGAGTAAAACAAGGATGCCCATTATCACCTCTATTATTCAACATAGTACTAGAAACACTAGCAGTTGCAATTAGAGAAGAAAAAGAAATTGAAGGTATCAAAA